>NW_018020902.1:58970-88199 GCF_002006095.1 Pseudomyrmex gracilis | reverse complement strand
ATTGAAATTTCAATTCAAAAAACCCACATGTAAAAATAATTTACATGTGAATTTCATACATGTGTATATATATATACACATGCACGCTTATTCCTGCACAACATCCTGGGAATGGCTCGTATTGGCCTATTTAGATTGCTCTTAGTGGCCTCTTCATTCTTAGTTTCAATTTTTCACGAGCCTTGATTATTCATACATTAAAAATAAGTTTAGTGTTTATATTTAAAATATGCATTTTAAATCACACCTTACCGACTTTTTTGCTCTTTTGATATGTTGTAAAGCAGGTCATAGTGAGTAATTATCTACAAAAATTTCGCAGGGTAGCTTTGGTTTAGGAGATATGACAATTTGAAGTTTTCGAATTTTAATGCTTTACTCTGTGATATTATAACCTGATATTTCGAACAATAAACTTTATATATGTAGGACTGATGTGTTCAGAAATGTAAACAAAGCTACAAGGTAATTCAAATTGGATTACCTGCAAAGTAACTCATAATTTGTCAAGAGTTTGTTTCACTATTTCTCGCAGTTCACTGATAGCTTTCAACATGCGACTTCTTAACTATTTATAAGACTATTATAAGACTATTTTTTTATGTTCTTTTTAGTAGTGTTGTAAGCGTGTAGGCAAGAGCTTTACCTCCCCGCAGGAGAAGTGGATTTGCCCTTCCCCCTACACTCCCGCCCACAAAAAAACCATGTACACACTTTTGACATGAATCGACATTTAATCGGAAATCATTCCTTAATTTTTCTTATTTCTTTATTGCATAGGTTTTGATTAAATGTCGAAAGTATGTACATGATTTTTTCAAGAGAAGGAAACAAAATGTACATGGTGTCGGAAAATAAGAGTTTATTCATAAAACTTTTTTTGTTAATAACTTTGTAATAAACAACGAGCGACGGCTAAAATCTTTTGATTGTTACTCAGCGAGATGTCCTTGACAACACATGACGAAGTCATGAATTTCTGAAGGGATTGGCCTGTAAATATTTACCGAATTTGTGAACTCAAACTAACTTTAGAAGTTCCACCGGATTTAACACATGTTATTCGATATTTGTCTAATAATTCAGTAATTTTTACACTGTAAATTAAATTATATCGAAGTTGTTGATTAACTGAATTATTCTGTGCGTTTTTCATTGTGAATATTGAGTACCTGACAGTTGCAGAAAAAGTTGAAATAATTTTCATATACGGTAAATCTGGACGAAATATTGATTATACTATTGATTTATATGCTTTGCGATATCCAGAAAAAAGATGTCCATCACGTCGGTTTTTATATCGTGTAGTAAAACAGTTCTCACAAAATGGTACCGTAAATACGACAAAAAACAGCTATCAGCCAAAATAATAAAATCGCCGTGTTAGCTGCAGTTGCTTGTAATCTTATCAGGAGTTTTCCACTCGAAAAAATTCCACTCGAAAAAATAGTCATTTCGAGAATATCACATAAAATATAAATTTATATTTTGCTAAAATTAATAAAAATATATATTTAACATACATAAAACAATTATATTTGTAATTGTATACATCAATTGTTACGTTTTAACGAACTTTTATGATTAATACATTTCCAGTTTTTCATTTATCTTATGTTGCACGTAGAGTATAATCCTACTCAAAAGTATCAAAAGTGAACATTAAAATGGCACACACAAAATATACGTAAAAACTTTTTCGTAGTCATTAAAAGTATAATAAATAGTTTTTTTAACTTATTTTAATACAAATAATACTTTTCCAGCAAACAATTATCTAAATATTAAAATAGCTTTGGTTTACGCTATGATTCTTAAACTTTTGACTGAGATCTTACTCTGAATACAACCTTAAAGGAAAAGTATATCACAACCCATCAACAACTCCTGAAAATATGAAAGAGCGAATCATAAATGCTTGCAGAAATATCAAGAAAGGAACTCTACTATCTGTGCATCAATCGTTCATAAAACGTATAAATAAGTGCTTGGAAGTGCAAGGTCACCACTTTGAGCATTTATTGCAGTAAAGTTTCACAAGTGAGTTGATATAAATAATTGCAAATAAAACAAAAATATTATAATAAAACAAACGAATCTTTTTATATCTTGGACTATAGAGGTCGGATGGAAAACTAATTCAAATAAAAGTTGTTTGTTATTTTACATAGAATAAGATATCGTAAAAAAATAGATTTCCACTTAAAAAAACAAGTTGACCTTGACTTAGCTTGAAAACGTCCACTAACTCAAAAATCAGTGACGTTATTCTATTTTCCTCTTAAAACCAAGCAAGTTTTATTTAAACCATTTTTTTTTGAAATTGCGTAGTTCTCGTAATAGTTTGTTATGCTAATTTAAATAGGTCACCTTTTTTGTATTTGTACACAAGTGAATTAGATATTTAATAATTATTAAGGCTGCGGCTTAAATTCGAATAACATTGTGATCCGGATATAATATATGTAAGAAAAAATAAACTTCGATCAACGGATAGTATTCGAATATCCGGATACTTCGTGCAGCAAATAGTACGAATAATACTATTCGAGTTATTCGAATATCCATATTATCCGGATATTTTGATATACTCAGTAGCGTATAAAGTAGCTTGTAATTTCTTTCAGTACTCGGAGGCAAAAATGTGATCACAAAATTAAAAAGAAAAATTAAACCACAGAGCCTATGATCCAAGTAAGAGATGGACATTCAAAAGTAATTAAAAATGCAGTGTATTCCGGGACGTTTCGATCATTTATTGTTTCTCTATGTCTCGAGTTTGATCTTGTGCGTTATTCCGGACACCTTTCATACGTGTATTATATGTATTGCAAGACAATCGGATTCTGTTCCGTTTCTTTGTGTGTGAATAAGAACTACGACATTTCAATGTGTTTTAACAATTTTAAAGCTATAAGTGTTAATTTTACCTTTATTGATTTTATATGTTAATTTATTGGCTTTTCAAAATTTTTAAAAAACCTTTGACTTCATTTTTATACTTTGATTTTCATAAATCAATTTCATTTTACTTTCTGACTAACTTATATTACGTATTATTTATTCTAATCTATTTGAATTCTCGGTAGATCTTGGATACATAGACATCATACTCTTTAGCATGTCTATGTTATCCGTTGTTTTGATCCGTGGTCTTGCTGGCGTGCACTGACAAGGAGAGAGCACGATGTATGACCAATCAATTTCGCCGAAACTTTTTGTATCGATAAGTCACTATCCCAAGTGTTACAGGGTACACGCATAAGACGCACTCAAGCGTTCGCGACAAAATCGCACTTAAAAATTTTCGAGCGACATAAGTACATATGAAATAGAGCGTTTTATCGAAGAGTGCGTGGCGCAGTGGTAGCACGCTAGACTAGTAGTGGCGGTAAAGCGCTGCTAGTTCGAGTCTCGGTGAGTTTTTTTTAAATACAATTAAGTTGTAAAATATCATGCAATTATTATTCAAAATAAATAAAATAATAAATTTTTTATTGTGTTAAAACTAATTCTAACACTAAAAGAATCAGTACTATACAAATAAAATGTGAAACGTTTTATTTAAGTGCAAGAAGGTGCATTACATGTTGCTGGATAAAATTTATCATAAAAACAATAAAAACAATAATTTTGTCGACAATGTGCGCATCGTACAAACGCTGCATTTTTACATTCACAAGATGTTTGTAACAATCTAATGAGAAACAAACTTCATTTACATTCATGAAGACTTCTTTTTCATCTGTTATAATTTGTACGCGAACTACGCATATCTTAACATATTTGTAAAAATTGGAGCGGACAATTGATATATAATAGAGTGAATTTTGATACAATCCTCGCGAAATATCATCTCGCGAGAATTGTAAATTTGGTAAACCTTTCGAAAGACTGCCCCAACACAGAATAAAACAATAACACGGTTTTTTAATGTATTTTTGTCTCCTGAAAAAGAATTTGCTATGAAAAGATGGCGGTCGGCTATATTTTGGCCGCCATCTTAAAAAAATCTGTCAAAAAAACAGTTTATCATGATTATCTCGGAAAGTAATCACGTTAGAAAAAGTTTTCTACCAAAAAATATAGAAAATTTGATTTTCTATAAAAAACGGTTCTGATCTTCATTTACCTAACTCTAACCGTTTTTATGTTAGAACGCTGAATTCAGTGCCTCTACAGATATACGACGCGAAACAAAGTTGTTACGTGAGTTTGTTAAACACTATTTTGAAAAATGATTTTTTTGAGAATCGGCATTCGTTGAACATTACGTAATATCCATTCAGAGTATGCCACGAGAAGGCTGCCGATACTCCATGTGTATGTGTACGTATGTGTAAGTATATTAATGCATTATATCTGTGTGAACCCTACGATTCGTCACATTCGCAGTATTTTAACACATCAAACGCAGAAGTAAGAGGTAGAGTTATGTTAAATATAACATCAATGTAACATTTACGTACCAACTAAAGTGTTACATAATTGTTACATCAATATTATAGAACTTACTTCTGTATTTGGTGAGAAAATTCCAAATCACTACTTATAATATTGTGTGTGTGTGTGTGTATGTGTGTGTGTGCGCGTGTGTGGCGCGAGAGGGATAAATAGATAGATACATAGATAGATGCTTTATTTTTAAAGCGCCCTGGGACAAGATCCCCTCAGGCGCTGGGAGAGAGGGAGAGGGAAAGAGAGAGGAGGAAGAAAGATAAGGGGAAGGGGAAGGAAGAAAGGGGAGGGGGTGAGAGAAAGGGAAGGGGGAGGGGAGAGAGAGAGTGTAAGTAAGCTTAGCGCTTAGTCATCCATTGAAGCTCCAAAGGATGCGCAGTGCAAAAGCCCAGTCTTTTACACTGTGTAATAAGCGTATAGGCAAGAGGGGCAAAGAGGGGCTGCGCCCCCCACAGGAGGAGAGCCTCTGCCCCTCCTCCTCGCCCCCCTCTCCTCGTTGGTTCCTCGCTAAGTCTGCGCGTCGTGCGCCGAGACCTTCGGATGCGCCTGCGCAGTACGGTGTACAACTGCACAGTTATAAGCGGTGTCCTTCTGCACTGCGTGCAAATAAACGGTGCGCAAATAAACAGTGTGCAAATAAACAGTGTCCAACTAAACGGTGCGCATTTTTTACGGTGTCTAATTGAACAGTGCGCGTCTTTCTGTGTCCAATTGCACTGTGACTAATTGAACGGTGTCTAAGTGCGCCGCTCCCGCATAAATCCAGCTACCAGTCTATGTCTACACTAAAATTTGCTACTTTTATCTGTAACATGTTGTAAAAAAAGCGTTTTTCACGATTATCCGGAAAAGTTCAAGAGGAGGGATAAAGCCCCTTTTGCGGAGATCAAAGTTTCCCTGCCTACACGTTTATAACACAAATATAAAATACATAACAAAGTTATGTTTGTATGTGTTGTAAGTGTGTAGACAGGGGGGGGGGGGGCTGCGCCCCTCCATCTGCATCCACCTTTCGCTTTGCGTAAAAACTGGAAACCTATATGGAACATTGCTTCAATTTAGCCACGTTGTTTCTCAATATACGCTCGCAGTAAACATATTACACTGCATACCGTACACTGACAGGCAACGTGACTAAAACTAAAGCAAGGTTCCACATAGGTTTCAAGGTTTTACGCAAAGCAAAAAGAAAGTGCAAGTGGAGGGACGTAGCCTCTTCCCTGCAATTTTTAAGATGGCGGACGCAGCCGCCCTTGTCTACACACAAACATAAAAAAAAAAAATTATTCTGTGCAACACTCACTCCAAACATGTGTCTATTTCAACTCGAGTTCGATTGAGATTATCATGCGTCACGTTATGCATTGCAATAAATGCAGTGCATTTAACGTTCTAACATGAAAACGGTTAAAGTTAGGTAAATGTAGATCATAACCTTTTTTATAAAAAATCTAATTTTCTACATTTTTTGTTAAAAAACTTTTTTTCTAACGTGATTACTTTCCGAGATAATCATGATAAACTGTATTTTTGACAGGTTTTTTTAAGATGACGGCCGAAATATGGCCAACCGCCATCTTTTCATAGCAAATTCTTTTTCAGGAAACAAAAATACATTTTAAAAACCGTTAATTTGTATTTAATTGATATATTATTGTATTACAAACAGTGCTAAAGATAATCAATAATAAATGATCGAAACATCCCAGAATACAATGCGTTTTTAATCAATTTTGAATGTCTACCTCCTACCTGAACCATAGATCTCTTTGTGATTTAATTTTTCTTTCTAATTTCGTCGAGCCGTGTTTACAATAAATATTAAAAATTACAAATACAAAAATAGTGATATTTATTGTTCAAGAATTTATGCTTGTCATTTAAGGGGATCCTAAACTGACGGTCAAACTCCGTCGTTTTACCGACTGAGTTTAAAGCTTTTGGCGTCAGATTGTAGTAATATTTGCTTAATATAAAAAGTTATGCAGTTTGTACGTAGAAAACCAACTGCGTCCCGTTTCCGGAACAACATAAAAAACAATATAAAGCTCTCAGAAATGCGTTTAGAAGCCTAGTATGAATAAATAATGTGCGTGAATATTTCCAGAACAATATTGGAATACATACACTATTTATTCATTATTTCACGCACACTATTTATTTACACTAACCTTCTAAAAACATTTCTAAAAGCTCTATATTGTTCTTTATGTTGTTCCAAAAACGGAACGCAGTTTGTTTTCTACGTAGAAACTGCATAACTTTTATAGTAAAGAATTATTACTACGATCTGACGCCATAAACCGTAAATTCAGTCAATAAAACAGATTCAGTTCAGGATCCCTTTAAAAGTAAGTTTACTCAAATTCTGATATTATGAAAAATAAAAAAATAACTCTATTTTTTCTTTGTACATATTATAAATACTTATAAATCTAGATGCATAAATATTTAAAAGTTTCATAAAATCGTACATAAAATCGTGCAAATCTATACACATAACTGTATATGAATGTGAAATCGTGTGTAGGTATGTACATATGTAAGTAAATGTGAAATCGTGGGTAGGTATGTACATATGTAAGTAAATGTAACATCGTGTGTATATTTATTAATTCCTATCAGTTTAAAACAACTTGATCAATAACAAGTTGATTATAGCTGAGAGATGTGCGATTGACGTTCTTTATTTGGTACGTACAACTTTTGAATATTTTACGGTTTTGCCTTCTCATTGTACAAAACTTTCACATTTACAAATTGTTAGTAAATACAGAAAAAGAAGCCGATACAAGCAAAAAACTAGATGTTTGTGTTTGAAAAAGCTTTATTTAAATATGTACGTCAACTTTTTTTATTCAAATTTTGGATCTTTTTCAGAGACAATTTAAATGTATAATTATAAATAAATATACACAATTTAATTGACCTTACGCAAAGTTAACTTTGACAATTTATTAAATGCTTTTAATAATTATAATAATTATAATATTAGATTAAACTTCACTATTGAGACATATAATAACTTTGTGAACTTTTTAGATGTATATATATAAAACATTTTTAACAACAATAAAGAATTTATATGTATTATGAGATCTGTCTCTGAAATGATTCACATAAAATTACAAAATAATTTAATCAATATCATGTCGAACACGAATAAGTTAAAGCCGTATTTTTGCTTTTGAAAAATGTATAAATCAAACTACCTGTTGTCATGTCGTTTTCTTGTTTTTTGACCTCCATGTGTTTACATATAGTGTGTGGAAAAATCTACACGTATACATATAAGACACGCGGAAAGATTCTATATCAGTTTGCTTAGGTTATTTAGTTTATCAGTTTTAATCTTTGACGCAAGTTTTCACTCGACAAGCATAATTTTTAAAAACTACTAAACACTGCAGATTGAGCTCTGTTTGCATTCTGTCTTCAAGGTATGTATAAACTTAACTTACTGCAATTTATTTTTAGTAGTAACATTATTTTATTTTTAACATTATTCTTTTAACATTATTTTTTTATTATATGTTATTTATGTATACATTTTTTACTGCAAGTGTATAATTTTCTGAAAAATGTTTAGTTACGTTTTATATAAAAAAGTGAAATTAAATTAGTAATAATGTGTGTAAGCAGCTTTAAGATTTTTTTTTTAAATATAAAGACGTTGATAATGGCTGTTTGAAGCAAACACGGATGCTGATGCGTATATTGGTTGAATTAATTTATTGGAAACAATGTATAAAACGTTTTCGACTTCTGGATTAGGTCTTCTTCAATATAATTCTACAAAACAATAAATTCATATAGAAATTTGCAGTGATTATACAATAATGTTGATAAGAAAACTCACAAAACAAAGTAGTAATGGTCATCACATGAGTCTCGCACTAAATGTTCATGATGTAGGAACAAGACGACCACCACTTTACAGAATAACAAAGCGACTGAAAGCACCGAACAATTGTGGGTCGATTTAATTAAAAGTCAAGGCTACAATCAACGATCATAAGACACATGTAGTCAACGGGTGTTATCAACAAAAGGTAAATAAAATTTATCTAGATTTTCGGTGTCGCTATGTAATTAAGGCCGTGGCTTTGACTTCTTATGTGTAGAGTTTCTGATATCAGACGTTTATTATAAGATCTCTTATTGTCTAATATTTTTACGCTGTCCCATTCACATTCGTGAGAGTATCGAATTCTGTGATCAATAATCACAGATCTTTGAGAGGAATTTCTATTAATATGGTTTTTGAGTTTTTTGATTCTCGCTTGCAACATTCTGCCAGTCTGTCCGACATATGATGCATCACAATCACGGCAATTAATCTTATATACAACAAAAGGACGTATAGATAGAGGTAGAGGATCCTTGAGAACATTGATGACTTTAGACAATTTATCAATATTATAAAAAGCTGAGCGTGTATTATTGTCTTTTGAAAATAATTTTAAAAACTTTTCAGAAAAATTACTTATATAAGGCATCACAAACCAACGAAGCTGTACGTCGTTTGAAGTATTGTTTGACAAAAACCTTCCTCAATATTTAAAAGTCATTATTTAAAAAAAAATTATGTTTCAGTCTTTGTATAAAAATGTCATAGATAAAGTCACGAGAATTGTTGTCAGTTAAAATATTAAAAATCAAGTCAAAATTCTTTGAATGAAATTTAGGATGTGAGAAAAAGAAGGCTCTGTCCACAAGGCCCATGACCATGCCTCTTTTTTGGCAGATAGGATGGTTTGAAAAATAATTAAGATATCTGCCTGAGAACGTTGGCTTTTGATAGTCATGTATTAATCTATTATTTTTTATAATTGTAATGTCCAGAAAGTTGAGTCTATCACAATCAACTTCTATGGTGAATTGAAGTCGAGAGTGATATAAATTGTAAAGATTTAAAACAACATCAAACTGATCTCTAGGAACCATAAGAGCTGTCATCAACATATCTGACATGTAGAGATAGAATGAAAGATAAAGAACTAATGGTCTGGTACCAAAGGTCTGTTTATAGTATTTGTTATTAAAAAGAAAGTGGAGTTAAAAACGAAATTGAGAGCTAGAAAAAATTCCTCTTTAGGTAAGCTTGTATTGTGTTTTATCAAGTGCCATCTTTTCTCCAATCCACTGATTGCAAGATCAATTGGAATGTTAGTAAATAGAGATATAACATTGAGAGAGATTAACTCAAATGATTCATCAAATGTTACTTCGGAGATCAGACTTGCAAGGTGAAAGCTATTATAAACAAAGCTCGACGGAGGTTCAAGGTTTTTTAAAATTATTTTATGTAAAAATATTGCAAGATTATGTAACGGACTATTGAGGAAATAATAATCCTGAGAGGGTTGCCAGGTTTGTGAATCTTTTTCTATTATTTACCATTTTTTTCTATCATTTATAATAAAGGAGTAATTGTTGAGTAAATCAGGCCAATCAGCGCCGATCTTCAACCAGGCGCACGTCAGTGAACCGCGCGGAGCGCTCACACACACCAGACGCGCGGCTCATTGATGTGCGCCTGGTTAAAGGTCGGCGCTGATTGGCCTAATTTACTCAACAATTACTCCTTTATTATAAATAATAGAAAAAAATGATTCAGGACTTTTCGACTCAGTTTTACTCCTTCTACCTGTCTACGAGATATGTCACACCAATTCTGAGACACCCTGTATATATGTATATATATAAAATGATGAGGAAGAAATGTCGCAAGTTACATGTTTGACTGCACAATGCAACCTTCATTATTCGAATTGTTCTATCCGTTTTATTCGAAGCGTACAAATATCCGAATATTCGTTCCTCAGCTATTTGAAATCCGGATACTTCGAAGTATCCGGATTACAAATAGTCGACGACGTCACTATTCGCAGTCCTAATAATTATAATGTAATTTGCTTTTGCAATATGTTAAAAGAATTCTTGAATATAATTTCTGGATTTGAACTGTTATTTTTATGTTCCTTTTTTTAGATATTTCACTTCATAAGAATTCAAGAATCTGATACTACTAGATGTTCCCTAAACTCTGATGAAGTAAATTCAATTTCTACGAACCATCAATATAAAACTGACATTAACATAGTTCAGAACAATACATTCAAGAATTAGAATGGTTTACTATTTCAAACAATTAGTAGAATTATCACATATGTATTATACATATTTGGTTAAATTATTTTACTGCATTTTTAAATTAAAATCACTTTAGAGAATTCTTATTGCTTATTTTTCATATATAATGCATATAAAACAAAACCTTAAAACTTATTTCTTAAAAACAACAAAAACTTGCCAAGATAGAGTAAAGATGTCTATTATGAAGCCCTTTTTTTAAAGGATTGTAATTTATTAAATAATTTATGTAATTTTAACTTGTAGTTTTATGTTAAACTTATGGGAAATATATTCAAGTTTTATCGCCAAAAGGTAGCAATCGATAATAAATATACTGTTTTATGGGACTTTTTTAAATCAAAAGTGCCGATTTTGCTGGCTCAAAAAAAGATTCCTAATATGAGACACAAAGAGTTTCTTTCCTATAGGAAGGTTAGTAAGTCAATAGTAAGTCAATAGTATGCTTTGGGACATTGAATTAGTTAGATGTTTTTGAATATTTTATTTTTTTGCTTCTTACAGTCTCTAATTGTGACTGTAAGATCACGATTGCTTCTTCTTTTCTTCCTCAAAATATGATTACTAAAAACTTACTAATACATCAAATAAAGAAATTGACAGAATAAAGGACTTGATAGTTCTTAATATAAAGTATCTCATATTAAGAACGGCTGCGTGTCTCATATTAAAAATTATAAAATTGTGGAAAGTTTAAGTTTATACCGACAAAGTATGCAATAAATTGACACAACTACATGATAAATCACTCATAATGCATATGCACATTTGAGTGAATTGAAATGACAGCGAAGCCTACGACATAAAAATATCAAATACATATTTTAAAGTTTTATAATGATTTATTTTCTTCTCCGCGCTTATACGATAACCCCTTTACAGAATCTCCGTTGTCTTAGCAGTTAGCGACACTAACAAAAAGTTTGATGTTTTCGTGTAAATGATTCGGACCCAACACATCATTTACAATTAGATTTATATTATCTTTTAAATTTTAGCATTATATATATATATATATATATATATATAAAATAAATAATCTAGGATTATATAATATAATAAATAAAGATGCCTATTATGAAATGGTTGCCTAATACAAGATATCAAGTTATTTCATGTAAACGGCTACAAATTTATAACTGCGTATTTTCGTGTTAAAAATAATCTCGCATTATATAATATAATAAATAAAGGTACCTATTATGAAATGGTCGCCTAATACAAGATAGCGAGCTATTTCATGTAAACGGCTACAAATTTATAACTGCGTATTTTTGTGTTAAAAATAAATAATCTCGCATTATATAGTATAATAAATAAAGGTGCCTATTATGAAATGGTCGCCCAATACAAGATAGCGAGCTATTTCATGTAAACGGATACAAATTTATAACTGCGTATTTTTGTGTTAATTATATTATATAATGCTAGATTATTTATTATATAATGCTAAAATTTAAAAGATAATATAAATCTATTACTAATATAAATCTATTACTATTTATCTTTATTAATAAATATTTTATGATAAATGATGTTTTATTTGTTCATATGCTGTTTATTCAATAAAACTTTTAAGATTAACACATATTTACAACATAATTTAATGCTGAAATATTGTATTTAAAACTGTCGATGTACAAATTATATATATTTCTGAATTATTTAAAAATGTATTTTTCTCAATATCATATTACAAAATCTTAACTCTTTAAAATCAGACTTCAAAAATGACTTAGTCAGAATTTATCTGTAAAGTCTACGCGACTTTAAAATCGAATATATCCGCAAAAATTCAGTATTTTTTAAATTTTCCGGGTGGCAGCTCCCGTTTCCGCAAATCGCATACTCTGCGCGTCATAATTTAATAAGTCGTTGTAAATGTATACAGGGTGTCCCAGAATTGCCGTACAATCTCTCGTAGGCAGGTAGAAGGAATAAAACTGAGTCGAAAAGTCCTGAACCATTTTTTTCTATTATTTATAATAAAGGAATAATTATTGAGTAAATCAGGCCAATNCTACGCTGATTGGCCTGATTTACTCAATAATTACTCTTTTATTATAAATAATAGAAAAAAATGGTTCAGGACTTTTCGACTCAGTTTTACTCCTTCTACCTGCCTACGAGAGATTGTACGGCAATTCTGGGACACCCTGTATATATTTTGATAAAATTATAAAAAAAAAACATCAATTATTTGATTTTATATAAGAGCTCAAACTGAAAAAAAATTTACTTACTTTTCGAAAAGTCAACGTCTTGGCTAGACTTAGGTCTCTCAGAGCCAAAGCATAGACTTTTGCATAAGGCATCGTCTACAATACAGTTGTAAGCCGTAAGAAAGTGACCAATCACAGACAAATCACGGAAGAATAATCGATTGTGATTAGTCACTTTCTTACGGCTTACGGCTTACGACTATATTGTAGACGACGCTTAATGGCTAGTCTACAATGGGAATAGGCAGTATAGAGTAAGGAGTAAGGTTCTTGGAGTTCTTTTATTTTTGTCTATACAAGTAATTATTTCGCGTTTTTTAACACACGTCTTTCATTGGCTAACAGTAAGGCAGTAGGCAGTGCGAAATGGGAATTGTCCATTTCGTTATTCCCGTCGTTTCTTCACCGAAAAATAATTTACTCTCCACTCCTACAGTCTTATGACCTTCATTGTAGACTAGCCATAATGCATAACACCTAAGAGCTAAGAAAATCAACCAATCCAGCCTTCCATTTCCATTCCCACTTTTTGTTCTAAAAGGCTTTGATTGGTTGATTCTTTTGTCTTATGCATATGCAAAAATCTGTGCTTCAGCCCTCAGACCTTTTTTACACTTCACAATTAAATATCCACAAAGCTATTAAACAAATGACGTTGTCAACGATCTCTACCGTTGCTAAGGCCCTAAAGTTTTGTGTCACGCCTTCATGTTGCGCTAAACTATTATCTATTAGAGGTAGTAGTTTAGCACATCGTAGTTTAGACATCGATTTAAAACTTTTGGATGAGTCTGGGAGACTCACATCTGATCTTAAAGGGTTAACAAGTTTGATATACATAAATACACAAAGACGACCTTTCTTTAGGCACAGAAATATAAAGAAAAAACATAGGTAGTCTTATTTCGTAAGTATATGATGTATGTATACATTATCTGTTTTTATGTAATAGAACTGAAAAATATTTACCGTTCTCTGAAAGAACCATGTATTCCCCAAGACAACTGCAAGTGATTCCTTTCCTGTTCTAAAAACATGGTGACTGCTGCCTTGGCAGGTGTGAGTAACCCATCGGAATCGGAACTAAAAGAGTTATGATCAACACATTTATGCGATTGTACGAAATTAGTCTGCTCTATAACTTCATTTTGCAGGAAATCATGTGTCTCTTCCGGATAATCATCCAAAATCTCTTCCATAGAGTGAACTTCGAATTCAGTGCTTTGACATGCATCAATCACTGTTTGTTGATCTGACTGGCTCTCGCTAACTTTACATGTGTGTGTCGGTTCATTTCGCGATAGTACAGCTAATCTTGTATCCCGGTGACTGCCGTCGAGAGAGATGTTAGACAGGAATGTTAAGGCAGCCAATCTTCTGCGTGAGTGGTTTTTCTTTGAAGCAGCTGCCATTCCACGATAGACCGTGTCAAGAATAATAGTGCCAAATACCAAGATAAACAATGACAATGTGCGCTTTGTAACACTAGTGACAATGAAGATGATGATAAAGACGATAATGATGATGATGACGATGATAATGATGATGATGATGATGATGATGATGATGATGATGATGATGATGATGAAGGCGACGGCGACGGCGACGGCGACGGCGACGGCGACAGCGACGAAGATGATGTCAACGACGGTAACTGCGTTGGCAACCGCGACGACGACAACGTCGACGGCGACGTCAATGACGGCAATGACGTCGATGTCGGTGACGACGACGACTTTACCGAACAAGTACTACGATCACAACGCATTGTCACTGCTGATAGATTTAGTTCTAACATCACCAGTTATAATAACGACTGTGCACCTTGCATACAAACATAAACCGATGTCGCTAATCATCATGTCGATTTTTCTCACGAGCCGCTTCACGAACACGTTTTCTCTACTATACATAGGACACCCTACTACGCAACAGAACGATCTCCGTTCCGTGAACAAACAGTGCGGATGCTCATGCAAGCAGAGGTGCCAAATTGTAGATCGAAATTTTCCTACGTATCCTATCATACTGGGGATTGATTGACCATGGGTGCGTTCAGACAACTCAACAGTTGCGCAACGGTTGAGAGATAATCACTTCTGATTGGATCATACTTTTGGAACCGCAGCAGATTTTGAAGAATAGTCCTATCATAAGCGATGATCTCTCAACCGTTGAGTTGTCTGAACGCACCCCATGTTCAGCAGACTGAGCAGATCAGTGAGCACTTAGTGATTCTTCAATATGATTGGTTTCTACATTTAAATCCAGCGAAGATCTAAAGGCAAGATTCAATCATATTTAAAGAGTCGTCTACAATGGAGAGTTGTAGGCCGTAACAGTAAGAAATTGACAAATCACAATCGATTATTCTTCTGTACTTTGTCTGTGATTGGCCAATTTCTTACTATTACGGCCTACAACTCTCCATTGTAGACGGCTCTTTACTAAATACAGTTCTTTATAAAACTCTATCTGATAGCCAATCAACATACTTAAAATCTTTGTCGTAAGACAAATGTAATATTATCCTAAAGAGCCGTCTACAATGGAGAGTTGTTGGCCGTAATAGTAAGAAATTGACCAATCACAGACAAAGTACAGAAGAATAATCGATTGTGATTTGTCAATTTCTTACTGTTACGGCCTACAACTCTCCATTGTAGACGGCTCTTAAAATAAAACGGCGCACGGGTCATATATGTAATACTCCTATATTGCTAGTACGGTGCCGACATATATGTAATACTCCTATATGTCTGTTCGTTTTACCTGAACTGGCCGCTCTAGGTCAGAGTTTATCCTTCTTTTTCCAACGTAGAGTAAAGAAGATAAACTCTGACCTAGAGCGGCCAGTTCAGGTAAAACGAACAGACATTATATGGCTAGTTGAGCAAGTTTTTCATAAGCGGGACTTGTCCCAACACTGAAGGATAGAAGATAGATGCTTATTGGCTCTCCAAGAAAGAGTAGGAGGAGTGTTCAATAATTGGTAATGCGCAAGCGTTGCGGGAAAATTTCGAGGTTATACTTCACGTCACATGTGCTATAGATTTTCAGTACTGGCAGTGAATATCGGAACGCAGTCAATATAAGCATGGCTGCGTTCAGAAATTTACTCGTCGGGTAGAGTAGAGTTGAACGTGGTAAAACATAAAACTCTACTCAGAGTAGCATTTAGGAAGTGACTTTCCGAACGAAGAATAGAGTAAATAACAATGGCAGATCAGAATCGGAAAAATCAGATATTTTTGATAGTAACACTTGTAACATGTAATCATAAATTACTGTTACATATGTTGCGTGACGTCCCGCAATTGGCTCGACACATGCAACAGTTTTAATGTTTTCCATTATAATCTGTTTTTATTGCTTCGTCACTTTGCGCCAAAATAGGCTGCGTTCCGATATTCATTACCAGAACTCGAAATCTATAACACATGTGATGTGAAATATACATTTTTAATACTGGGAGTGATAATCGGAACGCAACCATAGTACGGGTTATTTATTAACCACAGAAAATCCAAAGGTTAAAAAAATACTCTTAGAGTTAACTCTAATGTGATTACTCGATATTTTCGAACGCCACTAGTGTGTTAATTTTGGCTAACCCAAGTTAATTTCTGAACGGCAGCGAGTAACTTTTTAACCCAGAGTTGAATTTCTGAACGCAGCCCATTATGGATACATGTCACGCATGCGCTTTTGAACAAACTGAACAGTGATAAAGAGTAATAAAGAAAGTAGAGCATTGTCTGCACCGTAGTGTTGGGACCGCGCTGAGAGCTCAACTAGCCATATAGAAGTATTACATATATGGGTGCCGACCTGAAGCTCACCGTTACGGTGCAGACAATATAGTAGCCTCTCTCTCCAGCTGCTTTGTGCGCATGCGGTGAACATTCAAGCGCGTTTGGGCATTTCTCTTTCTCGCGTTCTTTCCAATGCTTTGTCTCGCTCGCACTCACTTGGTAGATGCGCCTGCGCATAATGACGCTCGACNATCTATGCCCATATTTGGACTTCGTGCGTCTCCCTTTCTCGGGCCTCGTGCCTCTCATTGCGAAGATACGCGACTAGCAATATAGGAGTATTACATATATGGCACGGGTGTAGTTCCTGCATTCGCCATTGCCGCCATTTTCTTGGACGACTGCGCATTCTCGGAGCGGTTCACCTTAGGTCTGTTCTTTTTCCATACTTTGGCTGCACTAGTTCACAGTCTATCTTTTTCCTTTTAATATAGATAAAAAAAGATAGACTGTGAACTAGTGCAGCCAAAGTATGGAAAAAGAACAGATCTCTTATTTTTTATACCATGGCTACATAGTTGCCAATGTGCACCACTATGAACATTGCGCTGGCTTACAGGGCGGAAAAGTGATTACACATTTTCTTATGAGCCTGGCCGCTCTCAGGCTTCTCTCTGCTGCAACTGAATCAAAGAATAAACTATAGACGATAATCACAGTCAAATAACCCAAATGCAGTCGAATCATGGCGTATGTTAATGTAGCGGAATGGAAAACGGATCAGGTGTGCGAATGGTTAAAAGGTATATGTTTGAGATTGTTTTATCAGTGTTGATAATATACTTGGTATTTAAATGTTGAAAAAATAGGTGGACATGAATTGTGCTACAAAAAGTATGTCAAAATCTTTTTCAGTGTACTTTTCTTCGTTTTTTGATTTCTTCTCGATGACACAATCATTGAACTGACAGAAGGCACACAAGAGTCACACACAGAAGTCAGTTAAATGATTGTGTAAAATTTACTTGTTTTTAATGTTATGTGTCAATCATATTATAAATGCATAATAAATGCATGTATGCTAAAATTGTAGCTGTTAAAATTTTAATAAAAATGTTACTTAAACAGCCTCTAATTATTTTTTTTCTTTATGATATTTTACATTAATGTTAGTGATTACATATCATTTACTTGATTTAATATGTTATAGTTATTCTTTCTATGGTTATAGTAGTTATTTTTTTATTGTCAGAAAGGTACATGTGCAATTTATAATACAATAGTTAATATATTTACTCAGAAAGATATTGATATACAAATTATTCTAAAAATGTATTCATTATTTCAATAATATAAACAATAATATTTTTTGTCACAGGTTTAGATAATTCTATTCATCCTTATGTCCATAGTTTTATGAATCACAATGTTAATGGACAACGATTATTGAATTTACAACCAGAAGATTTAGATCGTTTGGGTATATTAAAAATTGGACATCAAGAAATTATTTTTGAGGCTGTAGAATATCTAAGAAATCTTCATTATGAGCTGGACAGAGAAAATCTTCAGCTATTAGCATTGCGACTTTCATGCCAAGCACACAGTTTGTATAATGAGTTATCTCACCAAACTGATTCAAACTCTGTTACTACTCAATCATTATCAAATGTGGCATCAGTTATGATGACAGTAAAACCTCTAGTAAGATGGTTAGATCGCCCTCCCTTCACTGGGAAATTGTTATATAATGACAAAAAAGCTGAATTAATGAAACTATCTTTAGAAATGGCCACGTGTGCACAAAGAGATAGATTTGCTGAAAAGCCAATTGAAGAAATCAGAGCAATATGCAGTCAACTAGCAATATTAGCAGATTATATTATTCGAGATATTGTTGATTCAATGATTTTACAACCTTCCAGTTTGGATCTAGCAACATTAAAAAAAAAATCTGATGATTTGGTAAGATTGTTAACTATGATACATAAATGTATTAGGAATACCTTAATACATCATGTTGTTAAATAGTCTTTAACTAGTAGTATATTTAGTTTTATAATATAAACACTCTCTCTCTCTCTCTCTCTTGTTTATAATAAATATTGTTACGCCGCGGTCACTGGATATTCGTTGGTTGACTGATGACGGGCGTTGTTTATTGATTGGTCTCTGAATCTGAATGCGGAGCTGTCAAAACGTGTTTCGGCGACTTGCTCGGAATTGTATTGTATCGCTGTAATCATTACGTGTTAATAAAGGTCTTTTAAATAAGCCTTCTTGTTTTCGCGAGCGCGCGCGAGCTGTTCTAAAAAGTGTGTGAGTGGCCCCTCTGCTTCCACGGATGTAACAATATATTCTTTAATTTATTTAATACGGTTATATTAATACGGTAATTTTCTCTTTTAACTATTTATTTATTGACCAGCTGTAGTCACTTTGAATTGAAGAATGATTTGATCATTACATCCTGTATTGATAAAGCTCTATCAAACAAGCCATATATTGTGATTATAACTTCCTTTATAGATAACATTTACATTGCAAAGATATAAGAATACAAGTAAAAGCTCTTATTTGTTAATGTAATTTCTAAATTATGTATATAGTTCATTTTTTTTCCTCAGGGATTTTATATTTTACCATCTTTTCATGGGACACATCAAATAGCAGAAATTAAGTTTGGGTCTGTTGCACATCAATGTGGTAAAATGGAAGAAGGAGATGAAATAGTTCAGGTATGTGTTTGTGTATTGTGTTAAAACTCTATATGTATTTATTAATATATATTCTGTATATTAGATGACAGTATGTTGTATTTTGCTATAAAATACATTTGTAAATTTATCAGGTAAATTATCAAACAGTAGTTGGTTGGGAGAGAAAAAATGTGCTTGAATTATTTCATGAAAGCCCAGCAGAAATTCTTTTGACTTTGAAACGTAGACCAAGACATACTAAAGTTTATGGTCAAATTTATATAAAACCATATAGACTTCCAAGTAACAAGATGTTTTATACAACACGATGGCAACATAATCTCCCATCTCCTAGACCAGAGTTATTAACAATACCTGACTTTACAATGCCATTACCTAGGTAAGCTGTCTTTTTTAATACATCTCTTGCTGCAAAAATTCTCTTATTTTTTGATAACAAAAATACATAAAGCACATATATAGCACATAGTTTTAGTCAAAAATTATAGTTAAGCCATGGTATACTTAACTCTCTAAAGTCAGACTTAAAAAATCTACGAGTTGTCCGAGTCTGTGAAATCTACGCACCTTTAAGATCGAATATCTTCGTAAAAAATCACTGTTTTCAATTTCGTTTTTTTTTTTTTTAATCGAAAGTTTGAACGATTCTGCGTCGATCAAAACAAAACAGATTTAAAAAATCTTCAGTAGTTTCAAATATATAAAAGTTTAAAAAATAATCTGACAATTTTTTTTTTTTTTTTTTTTGAAAAAAGGCTTTTTGTATAAAAATGTATAATTTGTTTTGTAATTAAGATTTTTACAAAATTCTACCGCCGTTTTGTAGGAAATTGTTTGTATTTTTAAGGACAAAAAAAGTGTCTTCTAAAAATTGTAAAATTAAAAACTAAGTTATTTTCACAATGGGCCTTTTTAATTTGTTTTTTGAAGAATGCATTTTTCTTGCGCCCAACTTTGATATGCAATATTTTAGCAATAAATCAGCATTTTAGCAATATTTGGACATTTTTTAAATAGAAAGTTTAAACAATTCTGCGTTGATAAAAAAACAAATTGAAAAAATCTCTAGTAGTTTCAAAGAAATAGTGGAAACGTTTCTGCGCGTCATGACCTAATAAATCGCTATAAATGTATATATATTTTGATAAACTTATAAAAAAAATCACTTATTTAATACATTAGAAATGCTCAAACTGAAAAAAAATTTACTTTTCGAAATGCCAACGTTCTGTCCAAATCTGGGTTTCTCAAATCCTTTTTGCACTTCAAAATTCAAACTTCGCAAAGCTTAAGTGAATGACGCTGTCAACGACCTCTGTCTTGTAGAAGGCCCTAAAGTTTTTGCTGCTATGCTGTCCTGTAGGTGATGCCCTCTATACAAGAATAGAAGTATATCTCTTTTCTTGTCTCTTGTTCGGTTTGCCTGTCTGATAATGGAGAGGATATGCACACGTACGCAACTGTTTGCTTGTGTGCGTATTCTTTCTACTATCGTATGTGCTTTATTAGAAGATCTAACTATTCTCGTAAACTAGACAATAAAATCACATTGTGAAAGTTCCATTATATTCTTTTATGTCATCCGCTTCTCGGTCTAGTGCCTGCATATTTATACAATGCCCAGAAATGGTTTAAAAATAGAAAAATACGTTTAAGTGATAGTAAGAAAGTGTAACTTTTGATCCTTTTCAGTGTGTTGTTTTACGTTCTTTACTTTTGTAAAGGCGTTTTTGATTTAATACAGTAAATGAAATTAGATCTATTAAAATGACGTATTCCGTTGATAAAACAGGATGGTTCAGCGTCGCGCTAAACTAATAGCAGAGAGAAAAATGAGAGCGTTTTAATCAAAACGCTTAGAAAGCTTTCTTCTTCACAGTGCCGTCTCATGCAGCTACGCTCTCTCTATTTTGCTTACTTTGCTTTCTTTACGCGCAGACCACATATATTCTCTTGTTAAACAGAGTATACTCTTGTAATGGACCAAACATTATTAAGGCTTATTTTACATGAGACCTGTTTTAATAAGTCGTTCCAATGATTCTAGTCAGTATCGATTTGATGAATGATCTAACTTTAAACATAAAATTAGCGAATCCCGACGACGACATTGTAGAATGAATATTGATGGAAGAAAAAAGTAGGATTGATAAAAAGTACCGATTTTTGTTCATCATCCGGAAGTAAAATACATGTGGATTATTGTTGTTGATACTTTACAGAATATTAAAACATGTTTTTTAAGTTTGGGAACCAGTAATGGGAACTTAATGAGACGTGATAATAAAAATGTGATACTACGATATCAGCGATTTTCAAATGTCATGTGTCTTGTAAACGTTTGACCAAATTTCTTCAAATTCGAAACGGAAGTACTTTGAGGACAGGGTAATATTTTTTTTTTATTTTGGGGGAAATCGACTCAGGCTCACAGGAGAGAGGGAGGGAAGTTTTATGTCTTATGTTAGCATATCGCTTATGACAGGTTGAAAATATTTGATAATCCTTGGTTAATTGTGCGTTTTGAACGTTTCCATGCATCTCACCATTCTGAGTACTTTTTCAAGGTGAGTTCCTTTATCTCTTACCATTTGAGATGCTTTTTTAAGTCGAGTTCCTTTGTCTCTTACCATTTGAGCTCCTTTTTTAAGGTGAGTCTTCTTGCCTTTCACTATTTTAGGTTTTGTTTAGAGTGAATCATTTGCTTCTTATCATTTGGGTTTATTTAAAGTAAGTGGTGCTTATTTAAAATAAGTTCCTTGCCTCTCACCATTTAGGGTGCTTATTTAAAGTGACTCCCCTTGTCTCTTACAATTTGAGATGAGGCCTTTTACCATTTATGATTCACGGCGCTATCTTTACTATTATAAGTAGCTTATAGAGAGGTTTTTCTATCTTTTTGAATTGTAAGAATCGTCGCCACAGGTTGATTAAAAACTTGATTTATTCACAATTTTTATATCACTATTACAATTTTCACTTATTTTATTATTCGCGACGCTTACAATAATTACTTTGACAAAATGATAGGTAAAACTGACCGACTGTATTTGACTGCTTGATTCTGACTGCCCGCCTCGGTTCGAGGGCGCGCTTTTATAGGGCCTGAGTTCGGCCAAAGACAGTTCTGGAGTTTTCCTTATTTAGTAATATTCTAGAGCATTCTCGAATGTTCGAGAATAATCTAGAATGTTCTAGATTTGGCTGTGTGTTAGGACAATCATTTCCTGTGTCGAAAGATTGCTTTATATGGTAAGGTATTTCGAAGAGTCGGTGGTGCGTCACGGTTTTATCGCTAACCGTCGGTTTTTATGATACTTAAAATAAACATGGAAAGTTCTAGAATTTACGCGTAGCAACTAGACTAAGCTAGACAATGGTCACAGAATAACATCAATGTTTTTATTTATTCATTATCCTCATTTTCGTCATCATCAGAACAATTCTCTGTATCACAAATATGTTGCTCAGATCATTTCCAGGCAAGTGAATTTTATCTAAATATTTAGTGTAATTTAAATACAATCATTGCGACGTATGAACAACACCCGACTACTCGAGAACATAGCCTACCTTACATTCGATACCCAGCAAAAAAAAACAATTTGGTTATGGGATGTCGCGATTTTGTCGCCAACCGCCAGCAAAATTTGTAGACCAAATCCATATTCATCTGTCTTCTTTAGATTATGGTGACCATGTTTGTCAAACATGCAAGATGTCAAGATGAGACCAAAATTATAACAGATCTGCCACTAGCAAAACGAAGCCAAAGTGACGCATCAAATCCAGAACAGACCTGCTTAGCGTTTGCTGGTAATCTGTCGTCAATGCGTTTAACAGATCGACCCTATTTCGATCACCGTTTTGTCGTAAGCAGATGCTGTTACGGTTTTGCGGACTATTTGGTCACAGTATTGCTAAAAGCAGAGCTGCTTGCTATTGACTATCTATTTGTTGTTAATTTCACTGACATATATGGAATCGTGTTGGCCGCAATACTCTTATGTATATTGTAAACAGAGTTGTTGCGTCCTTTGTCTCTGTGTGCTAACAGCTTTAGCAACACTAATGCATGTTTCCGTATTATAGCGTTTCTGCAAACAGTTTCTATGACAAAATATTTTTTTCACCTTCTCTTGAAGGCTCAAGTCGATTTCTCCAAAAATCAACAGGAATATTATCTTGTCTCCTAAGTACTTCCGTACTGAATTTGAAGAAAATTGGTCAAACCGTTTGCGAGATACTACACGACATTTGAAAACCACTGATATCGTAATATCATATTATCTTTATTATCAAATCTTATTAACTTCCCATTGGTCTCAAACTTAAAAAACATGTTTTAATATTCTGTAAAGTATCAACAACAATAATCCACATGTATTTTACTTCCTAGATGATGAGCAAAAATCGGTACTTTTTAACGACTCTCTTTTGTTTTATTGCAGTCTTTTATTTCTTCAATTCATTCACACATAAATACAAATCTTACATTTAGGTTTATAACTAATAAATATATTTTATTGTTCAGACATATACCAAAGAATCCCTGTCCAGAACCAACAATATTAGATACAGAAAACATAACTACTGATAGTAGCGGTTCAGACAGTGAAGCGGAACAGCCTTTTCCTATTTGTTTGTATTCTACAAAACCAAGAAACTTAATCCAAAGGCGAGCGACAATAACAGGTGCCAGTCCCACAACCAAACATGGTATCAATATAGAACAATTTTGGAAAGAATTGAAGCAAGAGCATATAACGACTTTTCAATTACGTGAGAAAGCAGCGTCTTGTGCTCATGGTTTGGATAATGTAAATATAAGACCTCAAACATGTTTAGGAATAGAATCGACAAAACGAAAGAAAAAGACTGATGAACACATGAATGAAAAAAAGATGCAGTTCGAAGAAAAACTGTCTGATAGTGAAATAATTTATTCGAATAGTACGAGAAAAACAGTTTCCAATACAAAAGAAAACATTTCTTTTATACAAAACTGTGCCGATATTGCAAATAAAGATGACAATAAAGAAAACTTACAAGCACTTACAGATAATATCAATGATAGTAATAATTCAAGTGATATAATAGTGCCTTTGGATGAATGTAATACTTTTATTAGCGGTACACACAGTATTAACACAAACATATCGGAAGACAAAATAAATGAGATACTACATGTTAAAGAATCTATTGAATTAGACAAAAGATATAACACTTCTGTACGTGACTTGTTAAGTACCGAGGATTTAGAAAATGAGAAATTAGCTCTTCTTAAAAACCCGTTTAACAACTTCGCCTCTATTCATAGTTTAAACAATGTATCAAGTTTGACAAAGAATGCTTGTACATCTACTGAAGATGTTGATTGTAGAAAGTTAGAAGATATAAACAAAGAACGTAAAAAAGTTTTTTTTAAAAGATGTAACGGTAATGTCGCACAAAAAATCGATAACATCGAAAAACAGATTGTACATAAGAATATGGAGGAAACATGTGTCTCTAAGGTACTTAAGAAAATAGATTCTCGTAAGAATATCGTACACACGATGATGACTGATGTAAATCTTAAGAATAGTATAAAAAACAAAAACCAAAGTGATGTTGAATCTAGTATATTGGCTGTTAATGAAGAGAGATACATTGTCAAAAAGTTACACACGAGATGCGAAAATGTCCTAAACAAAGATTCCCAAACTGTTTGTTCGACACAGTTAGCATGTGAATGTCAACACGAAAATGTTGATTTCAGTAATTCTGAAATATCAAACACTGAAGCATGTAACACTAGTAGTAGTGGTGGTTATAGTAATGATAATAATAGTAATAACAATAGTAACAATAGCAGTAGATGCAGCAGTATCGAAAAAGACAAAACATTACAAATATTTGGCAAAAAAGTACAAATTATCGACTGTGGTTCTCGTGATATTAATTTGGAAAAGAAATCTTCCATTGAAACAAAGATTTTGTCAAGCAATATGGCTAACTTTATTGAAGATGATCTTCCGTTAAACATTGTTCATAATATCTCAAAAATACATATTAACTCAAAGTTGCATACTGCAAATGCAAAATCTGCAGATACAGGTACATTACAGCATGCTACTACATCTTGCCGCTATAGAGAATTATCAAAAATCGAATCTGTTAGAAAGCTTGACAATAATTCTTATATTACACCGCCAGAACCGCCACCTCGTATATATAATGCGAAACAAACAGTACTTGACTTAAACAACGCTTCAAAAAATTCAGAAGATTTAGAGAAACCTCAAGTTCCGGAAAGAACTAACTCAAGACAAGAGTGTAAGAAAGTAGATTTATTTGCAAATCATACTAGAAGTAATTCAAATTGTCAGGATAAAAAAGATTTTTCTGAAGCACGTATGCTTAACTATGTAGAAAACTCAATAGGTCTTATTAATGAATCACGAACTACAAGTTCACACAGTCAAAAGTTTATGCAGTCTGATGTTTCGTTGTATACCGAAAATAAACAATCGAAAGAAGAAAAATATTCTTTCGAGCCGTTTGCTGAAAAGTTTGTTTATTCAAGTCAAACAGATTGCTCTAAATCTGATTATTTTTCCCGTAATGGCGAATGTCTTGACAGTATAATATATTCAAAACAAACAACATCTTTGGACATAAAACCAAAATTATCAGAGAAAGAAAAAAGTTTTGAGAAAAGTGTCGTTAATAGAGCTATAATGGTAGCTAGAAGTATTGGTTTACATGGTAGTTTGAGCAAATCTAACAGCAGTCCAAGAAGCAATAGAAAAAAGAATATTTTACTGGCAAGTAAGTGCGCGAGTTAAGGCTCGATTTTTCTCTCTTGATGTCTTGTACTTTTTAATTCTTTTAACTTGGAATCTAAATCATGGTGTAATTTTTTTTTTTTAGAAAGAAGAAACGTATCCGTAAAAGAAGTTGGTACTGGTGATTTAGATGGATGGTTAATATATCGTAGTAAAGGGGCGGGTGGTGCGTGGTTAAAAGCCTGGTTTGTATTAAAGTGTTCATCATTATACAGGTAAATTTGTTTGAAATATACATGTTTTATGATATAAGTTGTATTTCAGAAACCAATAATAACAAAAATCTTATTGTTTTATTATCAGATTTAAAACACAGGACAGCATGAAAGCTGACTGTTTAATTGTGTTAACGGGTTTTACTGTATCACTTGCTGTCGAGGTAAAATCGAGAAAGTATGCCTTCAAAATATATCATACAGGGACAGTGTTTTATTTTGCTGCTGATACTGAAGATTGTTTGACAGTATGGCTGGATGCGATTAATAAAGGCACTTTAGGCGCAGATGTTCACAGTATCGGTCTCTTTAGCGAAACTGATGAAAGCGACAATGAAAATCATAAGAATAAGACAAAATATGTACCAGAATCTAAACCAAATCTAGAAAAATCATTTGGTTCATTGAAAAAAACTGCAGGGAAGGATATTGGAACATATAAAGAACATGAAATTACTGGTGCAAGCTTAGATCGAAAATACTTGAAGTTTCTTAGTGCCAGGAATCAAAATATTCCTGTTCCAACTGCACAGTTTAGAAGTTACAGAAAAGTACTTCCTACGTCAACACCAAACAAGTGAGTACATAAAGATTCTTTAAAAAAAAGAGAAAAAAAAAGGAACACTTTATATGTTTATATTTAAAGATGATCACCTGTTGTATATGTAGGAAAGAAGATTTTAATTCAAATTCTCCTGATTTACAAGTGACAATTGCTGGTAGTACATTTTATGGATTGAGTGTCTCTCAAAGTACTACAGACATATCGAGTTCATCAAACAACCAAGATATAGATGGATATTATCGACGTACACTAGATAGGTAATTCTTTTCTATATAATTTAGTAAAGTGCACCATATTGTGTCGCATCAGGGAAAGTAGTTTTCTTCCAGCCTCCTCTCACTACCACGCGTTGTTTTTTTTTTTTCAGTCTCCGTCAGCAACCCAAGATCCGATCTATATATCAGCGCGATTGACGCGATTACTAAGAATACTGATGCTAATGTGTTATTTCTATTATCACAAGCAATTAAAAAGAATAATAAGCTTAAAATTCTTTACGTCACAATCTAACAACGAACAGTTCGCTAATAAAACGTCGATTTTTATATACTTTAATTAATTAATTAACGTATATACTTTAATTAATTAATTAACGTATAAAATATAATTTTTTTTTATCATATAAAAACTTAAAATTGAAAATTAAATTATTATATTTGGAGAAATTTACATCCAATATTTATTTATTTGATTATTTGCTTTTTGTGATGAAAAATTTACAGTGAATGCAAAAATATAACTGTAGTTAAGTAAAAGACTATAACAAAAGATAAAATTTATATTAAATCGTCATTATAAAATATTAAGGATAAAAAATATTTTAAAAACTTTTAAGACAGTACAAATAATAGTTATGTTTATATAATTAGCGTTAAATTTTTTTCATCTAAAATTAGTGTAAAACATTAAGTAATGGTTTTAGTTAGATCTGCATTACTAAATATCAATCAATATTTAGTTAATCTGCATTGCTAAATATCTGCACATTTATAACACATTTTATTTTGTACTATTTAGTGAATATTACATGTACAATTATACATATCTGTTTACAAATTTATCAGAAAGTAAAGTGTCATATGTGTGTAGAAAAATGGTAAGGACAAAAGTTCTTAACAAAAGTTTAATTTATATGATTTTAAATCGCAGTTACACAAATCTTTATCTTATGAATAAGTTTTGCTCGCAGAATTGTTTCTCTGTCAAATATATGTTTTTCATTATTATTTTTTATTTATACAAAAACAATCTAAGTCAGTTTTCATTTTATACAAAAATTCCTTTTTATATAAACCTTGGTTTCCAAAATATTATATACTACAAAACAATTCTTTCTCTAAAAACCTGTTTTAAAAAAGAAGTGATCTTAAAAAGTAGCACCAAGTAAACTTTTGTACGTTATTATATTGTGAAAAAACAATATACAATAACATAATTGTGTCCATAGTAAGATTACGCCTTAACTTTTTTTCCGTGATTATTAACTAATTCTAAGTACTTAACTATGTACTTTGGTAAGATTATATTTATTAGAACACAGAAATGTAACAAAAGAAAAAATTTGTTCAAAATATAAAAAATATTTAACGCGAAAAAACTTGGCGCTGTTGCATCGAAAGTTTAAAGACAGACATGTCTTACGTGTGCGTGCAAGCTATTTACAAACTGCGGATAGACATATTCTACGCGCACGCGCGAGCTTTACAGTTATTTACAATTTATTTCATATATTTCACATTAAAACAAAAGGTGCGGTCAAAGTCTCACTGTAAATGGTTCGAAGCATCATTCTATCTTTATTCTACATTTAACGAAAAATAAAGATAGAATGATGCTTCGAAACATTTGCAGTGAAACTTTGACCGTACCCAAAAACTATTGAGTAGCTATTATATGTATATCAGACTGCCGCACACAAAGAAATAATTTTACTATAGTTGAGGTGCAGCCGCGCCAAGTTTTTTTGCATTAAATATTTTTTATATTTTGAACAAATTTTTTCTTTTGTTACATCTCTGTGTTCTAATAAATATAATCTTACCAAAGTACATAGTTAACCCAGTAAGCAAAATGCGCGCAATATGCCAGCAGATTGGCAACAGATATACTCAAAAGTTGCGAGCAAATTGGCATCTGTTATGTCCGCATTAGGCTTACGATCTGCTAGCAAAACCTGCTCACAGAATCTGATAGCAGATTGATAGCAGAAACCGAGCAGAATCTGCTAACATGACTTGACATCAGATTGTCGGCAGAAACCGAGCAAGATCTGCAGCTTTTAGCGATTCATAAAATGGTGCATTTAAAG
>NW_018020902.1:43245-58240 GCF_002006095.1 Pseudomyrmex gracilis | reverse complement strand
GAATCGCCAAAAGCTGCAGATTCTGCTCGGTTTCTGTTGCCAATCTGCCGTTAGAGTGTGCGTGCGCAGATTTTGTTCGGTTTCTGCCGACAATCATGTTAGCAGATCTTGCTCGGTTTCTGCAGCCAATCTGCTGTCAGATTTTTTGAGCAAGATCTGCTCGATTTTTGGCACCAATTTGTAGACTTAATCAATAATAACAACTTCTGTATCAGATTTGTAACCTTTTTGTTGACAACAGGTGATAGCAGACACTTGCATGATCTGCTTTTGACAGACTTGGCTATCTGGGTAAGTACTTAGAATTAGTTAATAATCATGGAAAAAAAGTTAAGGCGTAATCTTACTATGGACATAATTATGTTATTGTATATTGTTTTTCAAAAATATAATAACATACAAAAGTTTATGTGCTACTTTTTGATATCACTTCTTTTGTAAAATAAGTTTTTAGAGAAAGAATATTTTTAGTATATTGTTACGCCCGCGGAGGCGAGACGGCACTATCGCCGGCCACTGAAATTCACGAGCACGTTCGCGGCGAACGAAGAAGCGCGGTCTCTCTCTCAAAGCACTTTATTAACACTCAGAATACAAACAATATGAAAATACAAATTGTATCAGGACGAATCGTCGAGGCGCGACGTGACAGCTTTCCGTTGCGATTCTTTTTCAACAAACTCGCGAGTCGCCCGGCAACAAACAGTCGCGCCGAGCGCGTGCCGTTCACGCGGCTCCCGCGACACATACGCGGTGACCGCCGTGTAACAATATAATAACGGAAAAAAAGTTAAAATGTAGTCTTACTATCGACACAAGTATGTTATTGTAAATTGTATTTCTATTCTTTATTGTTTTCTATTGTATATTGTTTTTCAATATAATAACGTACAAACATTTACTTGGTGCTACTTTTTGATATCACTTCTTTTGTAAAACAGGTTTTTAGAGAAAAAATGTTTTGTAGTATATAAATTTTGTAAACCAGCTTTTATAGAGAAATAATTTTTTGTATAAAATAAAAACTGACTTAATTTTTTTTGTATAAATAAAAAATAATAATGAAAAAGTTTAAGTTAGATTCATTAGAACAGTTTGACTAAGATTCTTAATTTAAATACAACACGTGTTGTGAGTGTACTTACCTTATTTACCTTTTGCGCCTGTTCTTACCTTTTTTTGAAAAGGTAAATTTTTTGAGATATCACACATTTTTTAGTATATACGTTATAGTTTAAAAAGTACATCATCAAGTTTCACAACAGTTTACAAAAGTTATATCCCCCGAGAAAAAATGCGATCTTTATTCCACTATGCACCGTGTCGCGAAACAACACGTCGCGAGAAACTTTGTCGGAACGATCGGTACTGTCGGAGATATTGCCGGAGTCTGATTTTTTTGCAAACCCGTTTTCTAAATTAATTTTCTACTTTATAAATTTAAAGTATATAGTTTGTATTTACTGCATGCCACGTTTCAAAGTTTTTTTTTAAAAAAGTTATATCGAAGGTGTTACCGGCGCGAAACCACTACGCCGCGAGGAATATTGTCGGAGTGATCGGTATACTATCGGAGGTGTTGCCGGCGCGAATAACGCGAAACAACTACTGTGCCTCTGGATTTTTTCTTTCTTTTTCTAACTCACACTTTCTGTCTTTCTTTTTTTTTTTTTTTTTTTAACGCGCTCATATATGTATGTCATCTGTTAAGCAGGCATACGAACATGCACACAATTTGGTCGCACGACGACGATGACAACGACGACGTTTCTGAAACGTAAATTTTTCATTTCGAAACTTTATCGTCGCATATCTCCAAATCAGAAGCACAAACAAAAATAACGCGACAATACTTTTTAAAAAATGTTTTTGTCTGAAGCCATTGAAACTAAAATAAAATTGATCGGTTCTGTCGTTATTGAAATATTGCTCCGTGCAGAGATGCCAGTTTGCAGACGCTAGCAACATGCAGCAGCAAGTGGAGGGGATACGCACACAAACAAGCAGCCACTCGCCGAAGCACTGAGCGCACACGTACATGGCTGTGTGCGTTTCGTCTGTGTATCCTCTCTACTTGCTGAGCATGCTGCTAGCGTCCGCAAACTGGCATCTCTGGCTCCGTGAAGATCTTCCCACTTCTCAATCACGTAAATTTCGCGTATAGCAAGGGTTCCTTGTTCCGTTTGAGCTCGACTTGGTTGCGCGTGAACTTGGCGCGAATTACTATCATGTCTCTTAGATTTGTCCGCGTCATGCCCCAACATGCTTCTACTCGCTCCAACGCGCTCTAACAGCAAAATCGGTAGTTCAAAATCGGTAGTTTTTTTTTATTGAATAAGTTTATTAAAAAAGTTTTAAAGTTTTATTAAAGTTTCATTGAAAAAAAGCGCGTTGGAGCGGATAGGAGCATGTTGACGCATGCGACGCGAACACACTTTTTGATATCACTTCTTTTGTGTGAAACAGATTTTTAGAAAAAGAATGTTTTGTACTATATAATATTTTGTAAACCAGGTTTTATACAAAAAGAATTTTTAGTATATAAAATAAAAACTGGCTTAATTTTTTTTGTATAAATACAAAATAATAATGAAAAACAGTTTGAGTTAGATTCATTAGGACTGTTTGACTAAGATTCTTAATTTAAATACAACATGCGTTGCGCGTGTTGGTTTCTGCGCGCTAGAACGGGGAAGAAAAAGAGGGGGGAGAGAGAGAGAGAGAGAGAGAGAGAGAGAGAGAGAGAGGNGAGAGAGAGAGAGAGAGAGAGAGAGAGAGAGAGAGAGGAAGAGGGAGGGAGAGAGAGAGAGGGGGGAGGGAGAAGGAGAGGGAGAGGGAGAGAGAGATCATAAAAGTTAAATCTGTATTAACGGTGGATTTGCCTATATGTAATCTCGATGATATTTTAAAACTATTTATTTGACGAGTAATATTTGTAACATTCTTTGTCACATGTAGATCTGTCGGTAATTGTAATAGAGGACCAGAGAATTATATCACTATAGAAGAATTTATACTGTCACAACAAGATGAAAATCAGCGACAAAGTACAATAACCACGTCTACACCTTCATCGCATATGTTATTTACCGATTTTAGCGATCATGCGCACGTACAACACAGAAATCTAAATGATGATACAATGTATAACGAGCAAATAAAACATTTACGCGATACATTTTCGAGAAGCGATATATATAAAAGTGATGAACTATTGTGCAATAGCATCTACTCGAGAGATATAAATGCATGCATGCATACTCATCAAATCAGTGAATCAGATAATTTTGTTACTGTACCATTTGAAAGCAAAGAGAATAGTGTAAGTGATAAATTTTACAAATGTAAAATGATCAAAAGACACTCGGAAGATAATAAGAAAAAAATATCGGATTCCTCCAATTGTCAGATGAGAAAAGCACAGGAATTTGCTAATACTCAACACAAAAAGTATGATAAATCGATTTATCCAAGATATGCAATAAATCATAATCAACAAGATTCTCCAAGTCATAATAGCAACATATTAGATTATAAACACAATATGCATATATCTCTCGATCACGACAGCTGTCAGATATCTAATTATCGTCCATCAAGAGATTTCACTTTGGAGGATTTCAAGCCAGTAGCAAAACAACTTACTGAACCTGAGGGTATTATTATTGTTTTAAATAATATAAAATCATAACTTTTTAGTGTATTAACCCTTCAGTGCCAGATCTAAAAAAATGATCTACGAGTTGTCCGGATCTGCGAAATCTACGCAACTTTAAAATCGAATATATCCGTAAAAAATCAATACGTTTTCAATTTTGTTTTATTGAATCGAAAGTTTGAACGATTCTGCGTCGATTAAAACGAAACAGATTGAAAAAATCTTCAGTTGTTTCAAAGATATAAACGTTTAAAAAACAATCTGCCAATTTTTTTGAAAAAAGGCTTTTTGTGTAAACATTTATAATTTGTTTTGTAATTAAGATTTTTACAAAATTCCACCGTCGTTTTGTAGGGAATTGTTTGTATTTTTAAGGATAAGAAAAAGTGTCTTCTAAAAATTGCAAAATTAAAAACTAACCTATTCTCGCAATGGGTCTTTTTAAAGTTGTTTTTTGAAAAATACATTTTTTTTGCGCTCAACTTTGACATGCAATATTTGAGGAATGAATCAATATTTGGACATTTCTTTAAATAGAAAGTTTAAACGATTCTGCGTTGATAAAAAAAAAATTTTAATCTCTAGTAGTTTCAAAGAAACGGTGGAAACGTTTCTGCGCGCAATGACCTAATAAATCGCTATAAATGTACATATATTTTGATAAAATTATAAAAGAACAGCACTTATTTAACACATTAGAAATGCTCAAACTGAAAAAAAATTTTACTTTTCGAAATGCCAACGTTCTGTCCAGACCTGGGTTTCTCAAATCTTTTTGCATTTCAAAATTCAAACTTCGCAAAGCTATTAACCCAGCAAACAATTTCTGACTGCGCAGACCTTGGCAGAAGGTTAGAAACTGTTTGCAGAAACGCTACAATACGGAAACATACATTGATGCTGCCAAAGCTGTTAGCACACAGAGACAAAAGACGCAACAACTCTGTTTGCAATATACATGAGAGTATTGCGGCCAACACAATTCTATATATATCAGTGAAATTGACAACAAATAGATGGTCAATAACAAGCAGCTCTGCTTTTAGCAATACTAAACAGTGACCAAACAGTCCGCAAAACCGTAACAGTATCTGTTTATGAAAAACGGTCCCACCAGACGATGACCAAACCTGTTCGGGATTTAATGCGTCACTTTGACTTTGCTTTTCTAGTGGCAGATCTGTTATGATTTTGGTTTCATTTTGACATCTTGCATGTTTGTCAAACATGGTCACCAAACCATATTCTAAAGAGGACACAAATAGACATGGATTTAATTTACAAATGTCGCTGGCAGTTGGCGACAAAATCGCGACATCCCACAACTCAAGTGTTTGCTGGATAAGTGAATGACACTGTCAACGACGTCTGCCATTGTTTAAGGCCCTAAATTTTTTTTTATGTCTTTCAGGTTTCGCGCTAAACTAACACCTAATAGAGACGCCGGTTTAAAACTTTGGAATTGATCTGAGAGATCCATATCTGGCACTGAAGGATTAACTTTAGTAGTGATTATTATTCATTATTTGTCAAGAGAGTTATTTGACATATTTTTTAATAATTTTACAGGCTATTCTGGATCTAGTAATAATTTTGTAAATCAAGTATTATCAGAAACACAGCACACAAAGAATAATAATATATCGATTAATCGAAAAGGAAGTTTTAATTTCACGTATCGTTATGATTTTAATTCTTCTGATAAACATTCAGACAAGAAAAACTCAAATTATGATGGTACGAATCGCCTAAAAAATGTCGCGCAGTATCAACCACCACCTATACCGACATCACCTTTCGAACAAGAAGGAATGAGAGCTGCGTTTGAAATGCATTTAGATAGAGGCGATCAAGTACAAAAATCAAGTCGTCTGAAAAGTTCGTTTGGCACTAAACAAAAACCCACTATTTTGAATCTTTCCAAGAATACTTCGAAAACTGTACTCGGCAAGCACATTTAGTATAATATAATATAAATATTAAACATATTTTGTGTATGATTCTTGCAAACTAATTTTATTTCATCATTGTAAACAGAATCGCCAAACTTGCATAGAGCGCAGTCTCGAGATAAGACTTGCTTTAATCAATCGCAACATCAATTGTCTACACGTTCTGGCAGTCGAAGTTCTGGTGAATCAGTCAGCGGAATCAGTCAGTCTCGCAGTTTCACTCACAGTCAATCTCTTAGTCAAAGTTTCAGTTCGGTCAGTTCAGTTAGTGAGTGGAATTCGGACACGTCACCGCTTAACATATCAAAGGTGCCGTATTTCATATACATACATATTTCATAGTATAGAGAAATAATAAAGAAGTATGAGTAAACCTACCGGATTTTGGCCCCAGCGATGGAACTTTTTTTATGCATGTTTTCTTATGTTTTTGGATGTGCTGAATTCAGAAAAAGCAAAATTAAAAAGATGCTCCGATGGGAAAGTATTGAAAATCGCATTTAAGGTAGCTCTTAGTCTGATCCGAGATCAACTATATGTATATAACTAGTCCCGTATGTGCGTGCGTGCGTGTCACAACAGAGACACACACACACAGTTTCTGACATTCCGTTAAATCGCGCGCGCGCACATATGCACACACACATACACTAGTTATTTACACGTCGTTGATCTTAGATTAGACTAAGATCGGGACTACTTTAAATACAATTTTCAATACTTTCCTATCGGAGCATCTTTTTAATTTTGTTTTTTCTAAATTCAGTACATCCAAAGACATAAGAAAACATGCATAAAAAAGATTCCATCGTTGGGGCCAAAATCCGGTAGGTTTATTCATACTTTTTGTTATAAAGAGAGAGATAAAAAAATAGCCCATTTTTGGTCCCTCAATTTTAGAACTAAATTACGTGTCAACTGATATCTTAAAATAAAATATCAATCACAGAAAATTTTTAAGTTGAGGCTATTACTAATTTAAGAAATATGTACAATCAAAGTAGTAAAAATTTATTAAAGCGTCACCCTGCCTGTTTAAGGAAATTAAATAGCACGTTTTTGTTGAGGATCGATTTACAAAACAACTTTCGACATCATACTAAACAAAAAGATGGAAGCAAAAACAGACAGAAACAGTCAGAGAGAGATACAAATAGAAGCACAAACAGATATGAACAAATACAGAAATAGCAACTAAAAAAACTTAGATAGTTTTTGTAGAAATTAAACATATATGTAGATGTGGTCCGTTACATTAATTCGTCCATTGTGAACTTTGGAAATCTGACTTCAAATTCGTTATCAGTAGCCAACAAAACTCCCAGATACAATATTGAAATTGTATTAGACAGACATAAAAATTCGTGTTTCAAAACATATGGAGTGATGCTTTAATAAATGTTGACTACTTTGAGTGTACATATCTCTTAAATTAATAATAGCCTTAACTTGAAGATTTTCTGTGATTGATGTCTTACCATAAAATATTATTTGGCACACAATTCAGTTCCAAAATCGCAAGACCAAAAATGAGCTAAAAAACCACTGATTTTGGTCTCCCTCTTTGCAATATAACGTACATATATAGTGTAATAGCTGTATACTAGTTTGTGAGCAGGTAGAAGTTAGTTATACTGACAAGAGGAGTCCACGATGTGACACCACTCGATTTCAATGAAACTCATTGATATATCTACCCAGCAAACAATTTGGTTGTCAGATGTCGCCAACCGCCACACCAAATCCATATCCATCTGTGTCTTCAGTAGGATATGGTTTTAGTGAGTTTTGGTGACCATGTTGCGCTTTTTGTGTCTGTGTGTCAACAGCTTCGGCAGCACACAAAGCATGTTTCCGTATTGTAGCGTTTCTGCACACAGTTTCTGTTGCCAGGTCTGCGCAGTTAGAAATTGTTTGCTGGGTATGTATCGATAGATCACTATGCTACATACAGAAACGTAAACAGATAAAACGCACTATTCATGTATTCGCGAGTGAATTGAAAAATTCTCGAGTGCTATAAGCTCGTTCTACAATAAGTCGCTGTCGGACGTTGGGCGCAAGCGTATCGAGTTGACTCGTGTCATCGAAAACTGTCGTAAGTCGAGTGGTCAGCAACACACTTGCGTCTGACGTCCGACAGCGACATACGACTTTATTGTAGAACAGGCTATATGAACACGAATAGAGCGCGTAGCGCAGCGGTAGCGTGCTAGACTCGTAACGTCGACGTTGCTGATTCGAATTTTGATGAGGTTTTCTTTTTTTCTTTTCTTCCAAATACAATTGCTTTTTACAATACAATTCAATTAATGCAATGCAATTAATGCCCAAAATAAATAAATATAATAATTAATAGATTAGTGATACATTAATTGTGTGTGATAGATTAATTGAATTGATAAAATAATAGATCACTAATTGCGTTTATAAGCAACAATAACAGCGGATCAGTGCCATACACAACAAATAAATGTAAAACGTCTTTTATTGGAGGATGAAAGTGATGTAGATGAAATAATATATATAAAGGGTGTCCCAGAATTGGTGTAATATCTCTCGTAGGCAGATAAAAAGAGTAAATCTGAATCAAAAAGTCCTATACCATTTTGCAAGATTCGGAATAGTTACATGAAAACAATCAAAGCAGTAATTCAAACGACATTGTGTACATTGTATAAACGCTGCATTTGTTTAATTACGTGGATCTTTTAGAATATCTAGCGACAGGATTTTCCACTTGCTTAAAAAATATAACGGTCAACAAATGTTATAAAGAAATGTGTCTTTACAAAACACGTTTCACATTTGTTTATTGTATATAGCACTGATTTATCCGCTGTTATTAAACACTGTTTATAAACATACTCAGTAACCTATATTAATCTATCAATAATCTATTAATTATATTTATTTTGGGTATTAATTGCATTGTGTATTGTAAAAAGCAATTGTATATAGAAGAGAAGAAAAAAGAAAATCTCATTAAGACTCGAACCAGCAACGTCGACGCTTCAAATCTAACACGCTGCTGCTACGCGTCGTTTGGTTGAACGCTCTATTTTATATGTTTATGTATATAGTACTCGAGAATTTTGATTTCAATTTACTCGCGAATGCTTGAGTAGTGCGTCATATTCGTTTACCCTGTAATGGCCTAGTGATCTATCGATACAATGAGTTTCATTGGTATCACATTGTGCACTCTCCTTGTGAGTCAAAAAGATTTTTATTATTTTACGAAATTCGCAATAATTAACAAGATATTAATTACACCGCTCAACTCACTTTTTGGGACCTAAACAAACAATATTTTTTGATAGGTTTTTAATTGATAAAAACAAACTCGGCGGCGAAATTGGTCTACCACGTTAAGTTTCCGAGAATATTGAAGTTAAATGTGCAAACTTGGCATTTTTAACCATATTTACAATTTTTTGCGATCAAATTAAATTTTTGTGTAATTTTATTTACGCCATATTAAATGCTATCTTTTATGTATACTGTGAATGTAAATTTATTACGATACGATTTTTTTTGTAATTAACATATTATAAATATTATAAATTATTAATTTAAATATAGATAATATTTTTACTAGACAAAAACGTAGTTACGCATGTTAACATTCTAAATATACTATGAAATTGTTTATTTCTTACTATTGTAATTCAAACTTACATTTTATACATTTATAAATAGTAACAATCATTATCTATAATGCATCATGTTTACTGATTTATAATATAGTAATTTATATAATATATGAAGAAAATCGTACCGTAATAAATAAACTTACCTTTCTAAAAAAAGGTAAAAAAGTGCGCCAAGTACACGCACAACACGTAATACTTTAAATTAAAATTCTAAACTCAAACTAGTATTTATTAAAAAATGTATTTTATTTTTACTATAAAACATCTCCTTTTTCTACAAAACCTACGTTACAAAAGAAGTGATATGAAAAAGTAGCACCAAGTACACTTGTGTACTTACATATATTTAAAGAAATTATTAAAAACATTATAAAAAAATAAAAAGTATAAAATTATTATATATGTATCAATAGTTAGACTTTGCCTTTTATGAAAAGTCGAAATATAAAAAATAATTAAGGCAAAAAAACTTGGCGTAGCTGCACCTCAGTTAGTGAATAAAATGTGTTTGTCATGAACGTGTGCATGAATCTGATGATAAGTAATCAGTAATGTTTTATTAAACACTATCTTTTCTGAAGCATTACTGTTATACATAATAGGTACTTGTGTTTTACTGTTGGAGTATTAATAAATTTTGTAATTCTCATATTCTTTAGCATATTTAAACGAAGTATTATATACTCCAAGTCAATTATAACGAAGTTTTTGTTTTCATGTACACATAGACTTAATCGTCAAGGTAAAAATAAAAGATTTATTTTATATAAATATTTCCAGAGAAATAGCATTGTTCTCTCTAAACCAGACGAGGAAAAGTGAAAATCTTATCAAGTTTGCATTTGCTTAATGTAAGAATTTTACTTTTAGTGCAATGCTGATTGGTTTAGTTTTCATAGTTACATATGTGACATAAAATAAATTGAAAATAGCTCGCACGTGCACAGAAACATGTCTGCTATAGTTTTAGTGCAGCCACGCCAAGTTTTTTTGCCTTAATTATTTTTTATATTTCGACTTTTCACAAAAGACAAAGTCTAACTATTGATACATATATAATAATTTTATACTTTTTATTTTTTTATAATGTTTTTATAATAATTTCTTTAAATATATGTAAGTACACAAGTGTACTTGGTGCTACTTTTTCGTATCACTTCTTTTGTAACGTAGGTTTTGTAGAAAAAGGAGATGTTTTATAGTAAAAATAAAATACATTTTTTNATAAATACTAGTTTGAGTTTAGAATTTTAATTTAAAGTATTACGTGTTGTGCGTGTACTTGGCGCACTTTTTAACAATATACGCATATTTTACACATTACGTAGCAACTTTTACTATTTAATAATTTTCATTCTATTTCTTTTTTTCACATGATTTTCGCAAACATTATACTCGCGGCTAAACAAAACTACAATTTTAATAAAATTGCAGAACCGAGAAACAAATACTATTACTTATTGTTAGACAATATGACGAATTTGAAATGTGTAGAATCGAATAAATCACAACCAGCCCTGCTACGCGTGAACTTGTTTTTCCGACTGACATCTCGGACGTTTCAAATGCATTTTTTACGTATTGCGTAGTAAAATTTATCGTTTTATTGTTTATTCACAATTGTTATCACAATTATTATCACAAAACTTCGACTGCGTTAAAATATGTCCAATACAAGCGTATCTTTGTCAAAATGATGTTTGCAATTACTCTCGTTGCGCTCTCTCTCTCCCTCTCTCTCTTTCTCTCTCTCTCTTTCTCGCTTTCTCGCTCTTTTTTTCTCTCTCTTTCTCGTTTTCTCTTTCTCTCTTTCTCGTTCTGTTCTACTCTCTTTAATTCTCACTCATTCTCTCTCCTAGTTTCTCTCTTATTTTCTCTTACTCTCTTTTTTTGTCATTCTCTCTCACTTTTTCTTTTTCTTCTCATACATTTTCTTATACAAGAGAACAGATTTCTTTTTTATCACGCGTCGTGTAAACGTATGTATATTGCCATCTATTGGATACCACATTTAAACGGACATTTCCCCACCACTGGGCCGGACGAATTTTCCCACCACTTGCCAGAAAAGGTGAAAAATAAGAGGTCAAAACGTTTTGTGTAAACAGCTTCGAAAACAAGACTTGGACGAGAAAAACACATTAATACTTTTCTTTTCTGCTTGTTTACCTGAATCGATTGAGAGTAGAATGAAGCCGATCAGTTCACTCAGTATTAAGATATATATTGCTGATTGAATTATCCCCCACTCCTAAAATTCCTCACTTTCGCGTATATAGATGCACAGTGTGTCTTGCACAGTTCGTGAGCACTGCGTGCGCTTGAACTTGGCGCGAGGCACTGCCGTGCCTCTTGAGAAATTCATAATATAGATAAAACTAATACTTTAACGTGTCGTAAATAAAATTTTAAAACAAAATTTAGTTTGATCGCAAAAAAATAATAAATATGGCCTAAAACGGCCCAATTTTAGCATATTTAGCATCAATTTTCTTGGAAACCTGATTTCGCTGGCGGTCGTTTTCAGAGTTTAAAAATTCATCGAAAAATACTTTGTTTATTCAGGTCTCAAAAACGACCTATTTTTGCATACCTGTTACACTGTTCAACACATTTTTGGGATCTGAATAAAGAAAGTGTTTTTTAATGGATTTTTGGTCGCTGAAAAAATAAATCTGGCGAAAATAGCTGGTAAATATTTACAAAAACGGAGCATCCTCGGAGATCAATGACCTTGACACATGTCAAGGACACCTCCCTGAACAGCAATCAAAAGATTTTAGCCGTTGCTCGTTGTTTGTTAAAGTTATAAACAAAAGAAGTTTCATAAATGATCTTTTATTTTTCAACATCATGTACATTTTGTTTGTGTTGTAAGCGTGTAGATAGGGGGAGCTTTACCCTCGCACGGAGAGTGGCTTTGTCTCTTCCCCTGCACCCTCCTGGGAAAAAAAATGAAGAACGGTTTTTGTTTAATTGTCGCTTCATGTCGAGAGTGTATATGTGGTTTTTCGAGGGGGTGCAGGGAAAGGGGCGAAGCCCATCCTATCTACACGCTTACAACACGAACAAGAACATAAAGAAAGTAGTCTCGTTAACAGGCTTTGTAGCTTTGTAGCTTTGTTTGCATTTCTCTTCTTCTCCTTCTTCTTCGCTTAAATAGTTCTATGCTCCTCGCGAGAGAAGCAAAAGCCAGTCTGTGTTTAAATTTTTTGCAAAACTTACTGCAAAAACTTTAATGAAGGAGATAAAAACCATATTACTCCTGGATCATACACAATAACTGTTGGAAAGCATGTAATAACATTAGTAATTATTTAGATTAGAGGCTTCCTCACCGATTTGAATGAGCTTGAAATATGTTGTCAAGGTCAATATTCCGAACAATTTTTCCTTATACATATGACCGTCGCTCGACTTTAGTTTTAGAGATATTCACAAAAAATTGGATTAGGTATTAAATAATAAGATAACTAATTCTCATATTGAACTTTACTATATTATGCTATCATTATTGGAAGTTGAGAATATTTCAGCCATGATATTAAAAAAACCAATGATTCGGTTATCAAAATCGTTCTTGCGATATATTTTCACCTAATGATATAACAGTAAAAGCAGTAAATATTGTAAACATTTAGAAGAACCATTTACGTACTATATTTGTGTTGTAAGTGTGTAAGCAGGGGAGGCAGCGCCTCCCCCCGCAGGGGAACGGGCTTCGTCTTGCTCCCCTCTCGAAAAAAACTGTACACATTTTCGACAAAAGCAACATTTAATCGGAAGATGACGTTGTTTTTTTGGAGAGGGGAGCAGGGGGAAGGGCGAAGCATCTCTCTCTGCGAGGAGCGCAGGGTTCCCTCTACCTACACGCTTACAACACGGACACAAAGAATACCATGAAAAATGAAGTGTAATTGTAAAATAACTTTAACTGAAGTGTTTTGTGAATATTTCTGAAACTAAAGCCGAGCGGCGGTCATATGTATGTAAAGAAAAGTTGTTTAGAATGTTGACTTTGACAATATATTTCAAGCTCATCAAAATCGGTGAGGAAGCTCCTAATCTACAGCAGAGCCTTCCAACATCACGTGACTGCATAGAAATCTTATGGCGCAAACCGCACGTCGTGCGCGAGTTGAAAAACTCTGATCTACAGTACCCTCTATAAATTTGGAAACACCCTATGTTTTACAGGCAAACAATCGCATAATAGCAATTTGTGAATGTTTTCGGTTTGAATACATTGTAAGACATCGAAATGATGATAAACATTTTTATCTTGGACACTTATAAGCTTGTATATGCAGAAAATATGTCAGACAATCATTTCGTGGCTACAATCATCCTGTTTGCGTTGTAAATACAGAGAAACAATACATTGTTTGAAGTTGTTCAAGTATAGTTTATGTAAAAGTGGTAAACTATTTAAGTCGTAGGTTGATTTCAGACTCCGTAAAACTTGTAAAAGTTACAAGTATTGAAAATAATCGCAAAACAAGTAACAATAGACAAACAATAAACTAGCGCGCGAAATTCACCTCCGAGTTCTTTAATGCCACGAAATGATTGTCCGATAAATTTTTGGCATATACAAGCTTTTAAGTGTTCTAGATAAAAATGTTTATCATTATTTTAGACATGTCTTACAATGTATCTCTTATAGAAATTTATTACTTATAATTACTAAACCCCCCCCCCCCAAATTGAATGAATTACTCAATTACTACTAGCCTATGATCCAGTGATAATTTGGCAAATTACTGAGAATTATTTGATAATTACTGAGGACTTATTACTGATAGTGAATTACTGAATAAATTACTATTAGTGCTCGCATAGAAATTTGTTTGGGATTTATTCAGAAATCAGTTAGATTTTCCCAAAATATATTTGATTCTCCGTAGAAATTTTATATCGATTCCAATTGGAAGTGTAACGCTTTGCAATTTAAAATCTAAAAAAAAAAGATTCTATCTAGAATCCAAGTGGAATTTCTTACTAAAAAAAAAAACAAGTACCAATGGCACATCGCCTTTTGGGAGGGGAAATAATTCGAGATTTCACTCAAATTAATCTTTGGAGGCTCGATTCATCTCGCCGATCGGCCGATAAATTCTGTTGAAAAGAATTAGACCTGAAAAAATCCTAAAAATGATGGTGGGATTCGAATTCGAGACCTCCATATTTGCAGTTCCCTCACTCAGTCTGCGAGACCACTTGTTTCTTAATAAATCGTAATTATTTTTATCTACTTATTCTCAAGCTATCTTACACATTTTATTTTATTTATTTAAATTATTTTATTAAAAATATTGCAATGCAATATACTTGCACCAACAAACAAAAGTATTTCTCTTATTATTCTAAGTGTGTCAGTAATTCTTGTCACAGCTAAATCATTGAGTCACTGATTTATTATAGAGCTTCAGTACTTGTCTAGTAATTTATTCTGCAGTCAAATTACTGAGTCAGTGATTCATCATTGAGTCTGAAAAATGGATCATATAGTTCCATCATTCGGCAAGTAATTCATTACAGGGTCTCTTAGTGATTCTCCAGTAATTCATCACACGGCTCAATTATTGGACTAGTAATCAAGTACATATACTACAATTACTAAACTATTGAAAATTATTGACACGGTAGTAATTAAATTATTAAAAATCACTGCGATTTAATAATTAAATTACAGAGCAACAATAACACAGCCACACAAAAAAAAAAAA
>NW_018020902.1:28774-42175 GCF_002006095.1 Pseudomyrmex gracilis | reverse complement strand
ATATGGGTTTCGAGCTCAGATTATGGTGTTTTTTGAGGTTATGGCGGAACTCCGACCCGATGGGGTTTAATGGACCTCGGATTCGGATTCAGCGATCCCAAAAACATATAATAAACATGGTCTGATCCCCAGGCCAAAGAAATTTTTTTTTTTGTGTGGCTGTGTAATTAATCACAGATGCCTCAGTAATACTTTTCTGTAAAGTATCTAAACCAAAAACATGTACAGATCGCTGTTATGCAATTGTTTGCCTGTAAAACGTAAGATGTTTCCAAACTTAAGAAAGATACTGTAAATAATTACCATACCATCAATACGTACAGTTACATTCATCATGCGGTAAATCACAAAGCAAATTTCATAAATCCTCACACTAATTGTCACACGCAAAATATTGAAAAAATTTGGCGAGATATGCGAAGTAATATTCCGCGTTTTGGGACATCGATAGAACATTACAAATCAAGAGGCACGGTAGTGCCTCGCGCCAAGTATATGCGCAAACAAAGTGCGCGCGCGAGGTACCCCGTGCCTCTTATACGCGAGAATGGCCGATGAGAATTTTCGAGTTTTCAGATCTCAACAACGGCTAAACCGATCGAATTCGGCCTAGACTCGATCGAAAGTTGAGATATTTTGTATAAAATATCTCAAATATTATATTATATCTTTTAAGATATTTATATTATATCTTTTTTAAGATATATCTTTTAAGATATTTTGTTTTGTCGTTGGGTCGACAATTCCCTGAGTTAAAGATTCTAGCAGATATACTTTAATCGGTGTGTCTTTAAATATATATTTTATTATTTGAATTATTCTTGTTTTATTAGTTACGTCTCCTATAGGAGATTGCTATTGAAATTACTGTGCGATTATTTGAGATTGCGTATTTTTTCAGATTAATTAAGCATGAAAGACATTAAATATGTCTTCACATTAAATATGTCTTCTATGCGTGCTGGAGTGCTTTTATTTTCGCATGTAATGAGATTTACTTCGGTTAAGGGTTTCTTTTTTGCAATTTCGATATTTCCCGATGTGAGAGTTACGTCTTCCGCTTTATTCTCATTGTTGTTCGAAAGAGTAATTTTTAGTTTAGGAAAAGGGTAAGTTTTCTTCCTTAAAAGACCCTTTATGCTACGTGAGATTTGAGGGACTATGTTGTCGGTTTCCCACAAAGAATCGTTTAGTGCATGTTGTAAAAATAGGCTATAACTCGCATCTGTATTAGTACTACTCTTCTGCCTGAAGAACTAATATTTGTGGATTTCTAGAAAGCGCGTCTGCATTAGTATTCTGTTTTCCTTCTTTGTACAAGACTTTATAATCATATTCTTCTAATTTTAATCGCCAACGCATTAAACGGGATGACGGATCTTTGACATTAAATAGTCAAGTTAACGGTTTGTGGTCGGTAATAATTTTAAATTGTTTGCCGTACAAGTAGGGTCGAAAATGTTTCGTTGCCCAGACAATAGCCAAAAGTTTTTTTTCCGTGGTATTGTAATTTCGTTCTGCTTTATTTAATATTCGTGAGGCATATACAACTGGAAGATCCTCCGTCTATTTTTCTTTGCAATAAAATTGCGCCAATACCTTTGTCACTAGCATCGGTCGTTGATAAAAATTCTTTACTAAAATCTGGATACTGTAAAATTGGTTCGCTTGACAATAATTGTTTTAATTAATATATGATTTATTTAGTTCAAAAACCAAACGTTTCGATTGCACATTGAGTCATCATCAGTGGTACAAATGAAAAAGAATCAAGTCAAATATCAACGTGCGACGTAATAATAATTCATTCACTAACATAAATTCACATTTAAACTACCAGGGCCAAGCAAAAAGCGCGCAACGCCTAAGCCAAACGTCGAGTCGCGCAAATCCGATTCACTTGATAAACCAAGAGCAAGAACATACACAATCCGAGCAATCTCGCGAAATCTCATCTGTATCCCATTCGACGAGCTCAGAAATTCAAGAGACCGATTTTTGTTAGATACGGGCGCTGATATAAATATTATTAAAGCTAATGCTCTAAATCGCGATACATTCATATGTATAGATGAAAAGGTAGAAATTCAAGGCATAACGGAAGAAAAACAGCAAACTCTCGGAACCGCATATTTATACTCGAATACAAGAATTCACGAATTTCACGTAGTATCTGATAGATTTCCTCTAAAAGAACAAGGAATCATAGGTTCCACGTTTCTACGTCAAGGAAACGCAAAAATCGATTTTGAAACGCGAACAGTAACAATCAGTAATAATCAATCATTTCCAATAGAGTTTAGTAATTGGGTAACACTACCGAGCAGAACTATTTTTTCTGTGGCAATCCACACTAAACAACGTAATGTCGAGAATGCGCTAATAAATCACCAAGAACTAGAGCACGGTATTTTCTTAATAGATAGCATTGTAAAAGTAAATTACTCGGGTGAAACTTATACGTACGTAACTAATACGACAGAAAAAGAAATTAATTTAGAGATATCTGCAATTGATGTAGAGCCAGTGGATATTACCACGAGCCAAAGGGAGAGCTTTACATATCAAATTGATTCAGTAATCTCGAAAAATTTAATACAAAAGCTAGATTTACTGAAACAAAACTTGTGATTAAATCATTTAAATAGAGAAGAGAAACAATCGATACAACCCGTAATTGAAAATTTTAACGATATATTTTATCTACCGGGAGATAAACTAAAAGGAACCGATAGAATTACACATTCTATAAACACAACGGATAATATTCCGGCATATGTAAAGCAATATAGATATCCGCCGGTTCATAAACATGAGATTAAAAACCAAGTTGACAAACTGTTAGAACAAGATATCATCCAACCGTCTGTTTCGCCATATAACGCCGCTTTGGATCGTCCCCAAAAAGCCCGACGCCGAAAGTCATAAACGATGGCGACTAGTGATCGATTTCCGTAAACTAAACGAAAAAAAAACGATCGGAGACGCGTATTTCTTGCTTAACATATCGGATATTCTAGGCCAACTGGGCAAAGCCAGATACTTTTCATGTTTCGATTTAGCTTCGGATTTCCATCAAATTTCTATGAACTCGCAAGACGCTATAAAAACAGCTTTTAATAAAGAAAGGTGAGGGCCAATACGAGGTAAAAAACAGCTGATGTATGTAGCCAATCAATTAATATATGATTTATTCAATTCAAAAGCCAAACGTTTCGACTGCACATTGAGTCATCATCAGTGGTACAAATAAAAAAGAATCAAGTCCAATATCAAAGTCTAGGCATCAACAGTCCAAGCATGTTAGAAGCACAACATGATTGTCTTCAAGAAGAAAAGTTGTTTACTTAGAGAAATTTAAAAGTCACTGTTAACCATGCTTAAAATTTACATGTTGAACAACTATACATATATACGTATACGTATATATATCTACACGCACGTTTCCGCACAACATCCTGGAAACAGGATCTTATTGACCATATTTATTACTTAGTTTGGAAACCTTCAGAGCTTTAAAAGATTTTCTTAATCTTCGACTTTGTTGATGTGCGCCGGAATGATCTGCGTTTTCTGTTAATTCTACTCTGTGTACGTGATCGTTTATATTGATTTCGATACTCGAAGTTTCGCGATTATTATCGGAATTAGTGTTGTTACTATAACTATCTAACGAGTTACTTTCCGAACTATCGGAATTATAATGCGGTTCAATATTTCTAAAATTTACAAAATTCATAAGCTTACAATAATACGATGCGCAGCATGTTGATGATAGGATGCTTCACGCCGCTGAAGATAAGTTGATGATGAGAGGTGATCTTTTTTGTGCTGGCCGTCCACGGAGTCTCGTCGTCGCTGTCGTTCTCCTTTTCTTACTTAGCTGCTATGCTTGTTCTGGAGCATCCTGATTATGTCGTTTTTTACCTCAGGGTTGATCGACACGCGAACTACATGTCGTGGTGTTATCGGTTGACAGGCAGAAACTCAGCAGATCACTTGGAGTGTACTCTCGTTGGATTCATCAAATATTAAATTGCAGCTGACCTTGGATCTTCTACTTCGATAATCTTGCTGTGAAGACTGCGAAGTTTCCTCGAATTCTAAGCCTCGAAATGTGTCTCACACCTTGCTTCTTTTCTGATTCGGACGAATTTTGCAGCAACCAGCCCAGATTCAGCAGAAAAAGAAATTTTGCACTTTTCACAGTGCTGTCATCCCACCGCTGCCACCAATTGTTAAGTGCCGGATAGTCACGTAATAAGATAAAAGAATATGCAGGATACTTTCTGTGAGGTGCTTTATTAAGGTGAGAAGTGGTGTTACTCGTCTGAGCTGCGAACGAGAACTAATTTGTCTTAAACTAAAAACGTGTGAGCTAGACCTTTGTTTCTAGGGCGTAATATTTGTCTTTCAGTGAGTCATAGATTCATGCAACGGATAACGAAGGAATTTAGGGAGAGTGTTTGTAAGGAGAGGAAGTTTATCGGTCCGTATTTATTAGTTTATGATTTCGACGGGTCGTATGTGTCAACGAAGGAAGTAGATAAAATCGTAAACTTGAGTGGCGACAGGGATTGCGGCACGTAGAAACAGCGCACACGAACAATAGTTCTCGCTTGTGTGCGTAGGGGTAAACGGTACAGTCGTTGGCCTCCAGACCATGATTGGCCTTATTGTCAAAATTGAAGAATAATAAGAAATCACTTATGTTATATTCTCTGATATGAACATATTTAAATTCTTTATAGTTTTTTTTTTCAGATGCAATTAATACTTTGCCACTTACTATAATACTTTTAATATTAGATAAGTGAATAGTGCAACACGTTCAACATTACACTAATCTAATCAAAAAGTCATAAGAATGAACCTTATGATTTGATATATTTTAATGTGTTTAACAATATTTATGGTATAAATAACATTTTATTCTCATTAGGTATAACAAATGAAAGTTGAAATTTTACAAAATATGTTAAACGTTTGCAGACAATAATAAAAATATTAATGGTCAACAATTATCATATTAATAGTATTGAATAACAATGATTGGCCAGGGAGCTAATAACTGTTTTGTGGTTATGATAATGGACAAATAGTCATTGACCTCGTGTGTTAGTTGCTGCTATTGAAAAAGGATAAACTAGTAAATTTAAATTTGTTAGAAATCCCTAAATAGTTTGAAAAATTAGTTGGATTAGTTTGGAAAGTAGTTTTTTAAATTTGATGTTTTCTTCAAAAAATGAAAAGTGCAATTTTTTTAAGTCTTTCTTTTAATAAGACTATTAAAAGAAACTAAGACTAAATCTTTGTTTTAGTGATGACAAATCCTTTTTAAAAGAACCGGAGTAAATAGCTAAAACTAAAGTCATTAATAAGTTGCATAAGTTGCAGGTTTACTTTAAAAAATAACATAAGGTATTCAGTAAAAATATATCCAATAAAAGATATTTTATAAATATATTTTATTACTTGTATATGGCTATAAATTTTTTTAGTTGTACATGTATTTGTACATGGTTATAAATATACAATATATGAATCTATAAAAATAAGTATATTTTTTTCCCAAACAAAACATTCTTTAAAAAATAAAATTATAATTTTAAAAACATAAGTTAGTTTTCTTTATTATTAATGATTTTCTTTTTTTTAATGTTTACTTTCTTTTGCTTCATCTCCTGCTGCTTTTGCAATGTAACTAAGTTTTTTGCTTCTTTTATTTTCTCTGCTACCTGCTGTTTTTTTTTAATTTTAAGTTTTCTAGTCTCTCTTTTCTTTTTTTCTATTTTCTCAAGTTTTTTTTTTTCGTTTAACTTCTATTGACATGACGAGATTACATATGATTTTTTTTCTGTAAATTTTTTTCTCTTTCTTTTAGGTGTAGGTGGATTGGATAAAAAGTTGTGTAATCTTTTGGAACAATCACTACGATGCGAAAGAGATAAATCAAATACAAATTCGTCATTATTAGTAATTTTGGAAATTTCCTTATTAGTGTTAGACTCATAAATAATATTATTATTCAAAGTAGTATCAATTATAATATCATTAATATCAGCCTTATCAATAGTATTTTTATCAATTATCTCATCTGTTTCAGTTATAGTAGTTGTATCAGTTATCACAGTAACATTAATATCGTTATCACTAATTTTTTCAATGTCACATGTATAATTGTCTACAGTATTATATGTTATAATGTTATTAATATCAACCTCATCAATAGTATTTTTATCAGTTATCTTATCTGTTTCAGTCATATTAGTTGTATCAGTTATCACAGTAACATTAATATCGTTATCATTAATGTTTTCAATATCACATGTATAATTGTCTACAGTATTATTATATGTTAGAGAATCATTTGATATGGTAATAGGTATATTATTAAGATCTTGCAATTCATTCAATTGCTCTTTTTGTTTAGATAATGACGTTCTTTGTAAATTTTCTTTGCATACAGTGGTAGTAACATCTTGAGACTTTTTATATTCTTCCAGCAATCTTTGTAGAATAATAAATTCCTCTGATTCCTTTTGTGCTGCTTTTTCAGAGAATGTTTTCAGTTGATGCAATAAATCATTTCCTACAATCTTTGTAAATATTTCAAAAGAAAGTGTAGCTGTCATAGGTGGATTATATTTAGCTAAAACCTTTTTGGTACCAAGACATTTCGAATAATCTACAGCATTTGGATCCCATGGATTTGGTTCCATGACATGACTGATTTGTAGTGTTGTATGACTACTGTGACTATCCACAAATAATATTACTGGAAACATGACTTTTGCGTTTATTAAATAAGAGTAAAATATATTTTTTATGTAGTCGTAAAATGTGTCTGCGTTTATCCAACCATTTGGTGTAACACAAATACCCCAATTGTTAGGTACTGAATTTGCAATTGTGGATGGAAATCTTTTATAAGGATATATAACGGTAGGGGGAGTTATTATTCCGGATGCACAAAATGTAAACAATACAGTTACATTCATTTTAGCATTGCTTTTGTCAATATCATATACGTTTCGTGCTCCACAGGGAGCTAAAACATTTTTCATTTTGGGACATATCATGAAAGAAGTCTCATCACTATTATATATTCCAGATGGATCATTTAAAATATATAAATAATTCTTTTCTTTCAGATAATTATAAATGTCTTTGAATTTCGTATGTCATTTTCTTCTACACATGAACTAGCACTTGTGATTGGTTCTGGAAATCTTTCAGTAATACACTAGGATTCCTTCTTAAAAAAGCTTTATACCAATCATTTCTTGGTGTGTTATTATTAAATAGATTTTTTAAACCAGTAGTCTTTAAAAATTCATTAACACAGAAGACAGTACGCTTTCTTTTCGTCGTGAAAATCCTTTCCTACTGCATTCAATAATCCAGTTTACTAAGTCTTGTTCTCCAATAAAACCTGGAGGTGGACCTTGTGATATTTTAGAAAACTTCTCACTGAGTCTAAATTGAATAGTGGATCTTAGAATCAAATGTATCTTCGATGCTTGACGTACCGACATTCCATTGCGTATTGCAGACAGAGCCTCTTCTACTTTTTCTTCAGTATATTTTTTAAAGTATTTATTCCCCGCTTTGACTTTTGGCATCTTCTTAAAAATTTTAATCCTTAATCCAAATAGTACATAACTTTATAGGTTACAAGTTTACTAACCATACTAATCAAGACTAAATATTTTTATATACACATATATTTATTGTAATGAACTAGTATAATACTTTCTTTAACAATAAATAATCTTAACAACAAATTTTAATTGCAACTTATACATCACAAAGCATTGAAAAAGATAAGAACAATTTGCAGACGCTCATGAAAAGTTCAATTTAAAGATTGAAGGGCCAATACGAGCCAAAACACTGGATATTCTTGTGTAATAACAAATTTAATTTATTGAATACATCAGACGTTTCGATCCTTGTGTTGAATCTTCCTCAGTGACATACTACGTATAAGAATAGAATATAAAAATAATAATGATTTGGCTGGTTGAAAACACAGATTCTTACATTATTGTGATAAAAGATTTAAACACTCACTAAGAATTAATAAGCAGGAAGCACATCAGGTTTATACAAGATAACAAAAGTACGTTGTCATTATTAATAAAAAAACTTCTCAATGGCTATAAAATAAATAAATTAATAAACCAATTATGAACACATTATTTAGTCAGTAAGTAAAAACGAAAGTTACTTGTCAAGAAGATGAAGACATAAATTCAAATTAAACGTTATCTTTACGATTGATATTGACACACTGGTATGCCACCTTCACAAAAAACACAAGTAAATATAAGCAGTTTCCCCCGCACACAGGCTCAATAACAGTTCAAATTATTTGTATGTAGTCACGGAACATAACGGAAAAAGTTTATTTGCTACTATACAAGTCAAGAAACGAGACGTAGGACGGTAAGAGGAATGTCGTGTGTAGGTAGATCGGGTCATTCTTAACAGAAAAGTTATATACGATTTTGCAAAATTCGCAATATTTATTGAGATATGAATTAATAAATGTGAACCAATGAAGGCGCGGGGAGCGATAATCGGACTCTATAGGTGTGCACGATTATCAGATGAAAAGAAAAATGGCTTCTCTCATGTAATGTCTTAGTAACGAGAGGCGGAGGAAACAAACAAGCGCGGAACGACTCAGTTTCTTGCAATCGGGCGCTATTCGGCGGTACGCAGCGAGCAGCGGCGAGCGAGGAGTAGAGCTGATAATTGTGCACGCCTATAGAGTCCGATCATCGCTCCCCGCGCCTTCATTGGTTTACATTTATTAATTCATATCTCAATAAATATTGCGAATTTTGCAAAATGGTATATAACTTTTCTGTTCAGAATAACTCGATCTACCTACACACGTCGGCTTTATAGTTCGTTGTCAGACACCCTGTATAAATGTACATATTATTTATTTTATTTTATTTATTTATTGATACTTCAGCCTGACGGCCAAGAAGGGAACTTGGTTACAACTTTCTTACAACACACTCTTTGTCTCTTATCATACCTTATCCTATTTCATATCTCGTGTTTCGTGCACGCTTGTTACATCTATTATCCTTCCTGATCTGACCTGCTCTATCTAATCTCTTATCTCTTTCTCATACCTAACCTACATTATAAAATATACACTGTAAAATATACTAAATATCACAAATTTGGTTTTAATTTTAATTCTGCTTATCTTGCAATCACGCAATCATATAATCCTCCCTCACGGACATATTTCATATATTACATATGCACACATATATAACTCTACTATATCATCTTATATTACACTGTTTTTACTTATATACCTTATATATATAAATACCTTAAATTATCTTATCTTAGTTTAGCTTAAATTAGTTTCTTCTTTACCCTTTATACGTTACCTAATTCTTCCTTTCAATTAGTTAATCTACCTCTCTTTCCTCCTCCTCTTCCACATTCTGACTAGAGTTTATTTTATTCTCTTTTTCTTTTTCTACCTTCTTTTTCTCTCTGAATCTTTTTTCTTTTTCTTTCCATAGCCTTACTAGAACCCTATCTTTTTCTTTTCCTAGATTATCATCAAATATATTTTCAATTCTTTCCCTCTTGTCTTTGCCTAGTTTATTAAACCATTCCTTAACTATCTCGCAATCCTCCACATAATGTGTTATATCATCCTTCCTTTTCTCACAGAAGATACACTTTCTTTTTCCCTCTTCTAGCCAATATTTATTGTTTTCTTCCATATTCCCACATCTTACTCTTATTAATGCTCTTACTCGATCTCCTTCCTCACCCTCTTCCTGCCTCTCTTTTCGCAGATAACATGGAATCTTCCTCTTTAAGCAATTCCTTATATCTACTGTTATATCTTGCCTCCCTTATTTGACTTTCCTGTATCTGTTTTTGTATATCTCTTTCTCTTTTTATCATCATCCTCTCAAAATCTAAATCTATATTCGAGTCTAGTAAATTTTCGAAAGCTTCTATTCCCCACCCATTTCTGTTCAACTACCTTTCTTTCTCTTTGCTATATTGATCCTTATTTCCTTGCCCTTTTTTCTCTTCGCTACACAGCTTGACTAAATTATTTTCACTTGATTCCCTTACCTTAATGTCGTACCTCAGTGTTCTAGTTCCCCATCTAATTTTCATCTTTTCCTTTCCTACCTCTCTCCGTATAACATAGCTCGGGGTGCAAAAGTCTCATCTGAAAACCCATCTTATATAGTCCATCATAATTTTCTCTAGTTCTGTCTTCTCCTCCCAACTCCATATTTCTACTTCATAGGACATAACGCTTTGCACTAAATATCTAAAGAGTATCCACCTTCTCTTAAAATCATTCTTGCAGATTTTTTCTCCCAGTCTCCATACCTTATTTACCGCTATCCTCCCTTTTCTACTGAGTTCCTTAATGTGATCATTGTCGCCTTTCCTATTAAACGTAAAACCTAAATACTTAAAACACCTAACCTTTTCTATATTTTTATTTTCTCATTTAACTTGATCGCTATCTTTGCCACCCCTGCTATTAAACACAATTAACTTAGATTTACCCGCACAGAGTTCCAGTTTCCTTTGTTTCAAAAATCTTTTCAGCCTGCCCATCATGTCTTCCATAGCTGTTTTGTTCTTCGCTAACAGGACGATGTCATCTGCATAGGCAAGCGACCAAATTCTTCTATTTCCAATCGTAACTCCTCCTATATTTGTCTACGCCAATTCCTCCTCCAAGTCCGCAATATACAGGTTGAAAAGCGTAAGACTCAATACACACTCCTGCCTTACTCTCTTATTCACTTTAAATCCTCTGGTGAGCCCCTTCGGAGTTCTTACCACTACTTCCGTTCTCGCGTATATGTTCCTCAGCTTCGTTATCAGTTCCTCACTTATTCCTTTCTTTTCCAAGATTCTCCACCTCCCTATCTACATTGTCGAAGGCTGCTTTCAAATCGATGAACAGTGCGTATACTTTCTCTCTCCCTTTCTCATTGGCTTTTTCTCTCTGAACCAAATGGTTCAACACATATATATTGTCAAAAGTCGATCTTTCTTTTCTAAATCCTGCGTGATTTTCCGGGATCATTTCCTTCTCTTCTACTTCTTGCTCTAATTTACTTCTTATCAATTCTGCGTACACTTTATATGCAGTGCATAGCAGTGATATCTCTCTATAATTTGCTGCAACATTGTGATCACCTTGCTTGTATATGGGGACTATTATACTTTTTCTCCATTCTTCCGGTATTCTTCCTTTGCACCAAGCCTTCCTTATTACCTCCGTCAACCCCTTCTTTACCGTTTCTCCACCTAGTCTCCAGGCCTCCATTGGGATGCCATCTATTCCCGCTGCCTTTTTCATTTTCATTTTCTTTACGACTTTTCTTATTTCTTCTTCCGATGGGTCATCCACTTGCCTCTTGTCTTTTATTTGTTTGTCCTCTTTTTCCCATTCCTCTTATCCTCTTCTGCCTCACACGTCTTCTGCCCTTCTAACAGATTCACAAAGTGCTTTCTCCATTCCTCCACTTCTATGTTTGGCTCTCTCGTTTCTCTTTTCTTTCTCCTTTTGTTTATAAACCTCCATACCTCTGCTTCCGTCCTAATCATTTTCAGTGTTTTCTCTTCTTCTTCTCTTTTCTCTTTTCTTTTCTTTTCCATATATCTTCTCCATTTCTTCTTCTGTTCTAAGTATTCTTTCCTCGTTATTTTATCTCTTTTCCATTTCTTATAGCTCCTCTTGTTATCCCTTTTCATCTTTGTGCAACTTCTGTCCCACCATTCCTTAAATTCTATTCTTTTCGTTTGGATCCTAATATCCTTTTTTATNATTGCCTTATCTACTAGCTCTTTTAGTTTCTTTCATGTAAAATCTAGACTCATCTCCTCCTGCTCTTCCGTCCAGCCTATTTCTTTCGTATTTGCAATAAAACTTTCTGTTGCCTCGATGTCCCAGCAGATAACTTTCTTTTCCTTCTGTGCCTCTTCCTTTCTTGTTCTTCCTTTGTATCTTCTATCTTCCTCTTGCTCCATGCTTATCCTCACGCGGATTGGCATATGGTCCGAGTTCACTCTTTCTTCCACCTTAAAATCCACTCTTGTTCATTATCGGCTCATTTACAAAAACATAGTCAATCACCGTGCTACCTCTTTCTCCTACATAGGTGAATTCACCTTTCCAGTCACTTTCAATTTTCTTATTTAAAATGTTTAAACCTTTCTTCTGCATTATACCTATGAATTTATCTTCGCCATTGCTTATTATTTTATCCTTACTTTTCCTCTCCACACCTTCTTCGTTCTCTTCTCCTCTTAATTCACCCGTCCTTATATTGAAATCTTCCCCTACTATTATATACTCTTTTTCGAACCTTTTCGTTATCTTCGCAATGGCTTCTTCTACCTCTTTGCTTTTGTATCTTCTGTTATATATCAAGATGATGTTTAAATTTCTTTTCTCATCCTCCTTCCTTATATGTAATATATCTTCGTATCCCGTTTCCACTATCTTCCAACGGTTTTCCTTCCAATCTTTCTTTAATCCTACAATTAAACCTCCCCTTGTTCTTCCTTTACCTCTTACTTTTGTTGCATGCCTACAAAACCACACGTGAGTATCTGGAAGTTTAACTCTCACACCTTCCTATTCTTTTTCGGTAATCCAAGTTTCACTTAATCCTATGAAGTCGAATGCTTTTACAAAATTCCATAATTCTAAATTTTTCCAAACTAATAAATATATATTCGGTCATGAGAGCTGTTCGCTAGGTGTTGTGCGGAAATTATACGTGTATATATATACATATATACGTGTTCACGTGTAAATTTTTACACGTGAAATTCGAATTGTAATAACAATTTTAAAATTCATATAGGATGCTATACTTGCATCTCGTATATGAGAGATCCCAAATATCCCCCTAATTGAAATTAAATTTATATTGAGAAAAAAACTCTTCGGCCAGGAGTCGAACCTGGAATCTCCGGTTTTCCGTGTCGTCGCCTTTTCTATTCGGCCACCAAGGCACTTGGAGTTTTTCTCGCAGTATTCATACATATATATTCGAAAAAACGCCATCTTCCTCTAGCGTGATTAAACAATTAAAGAATCTTTTAAGGCTCCGAAGTTTCCAAACTAATAAATATACAGGGTGCGGCGCCAAAATCCGGACAAATTATATATGTTTTTCTAAATATGTTTTATTGCTACAATGAAAAGATTTACAAAATTTGTTTAGCTCCATTGTTTGTAAGGCCATAAATAATATATTTACTCAATATATCCCCCGCTTGCTTGAATGATCGCCTCCATTCTCGGTCTGAATCGTGCGCAAGCACGCTTTAATGCGTCACGGTCCATATCGGTGAATGCCG
>NW_018020902.1:24642-27869 GCF_002006095.1 Pseudomyrmex gracilis | reverse complement strand
GGGTTTCAACATTGCGACTGTTTCGAAGTTATGGTAGTTTAGTACATGCGTCAAGCTATTTGAATGCCAATCGCGACATCTGCCAATGGTACTGAACGGAGGGAATATCAAATTGAAATTTGTCCGGATTTTGGCGACGCACCCTGTATATTCGGTCATGAGAGCCGTTTGCTAGGTGTTGTGCGGAAATTATTATGTGTATATATATACATATATACGTGTAAAAATTTACACGTGAACACATTTCAACATTTTGTTATATTCTGTTATATGTACTATTGTTAATATAAAGAAATATATTGTGTTGTATTAAAAGAAATGTTTGTCAAAAACATATTCTACAAAAATGTATGATATCTTGAAAAAATTATCTTTTCAAAAAAAGGTTAAAAAAGGCGCTAAGTATACGCGCACCTCGTATCTCTAGAAAAAGTATCACTATATTATACTACACGAAAACTCTTTTTCTACAGAATCTATTCTACAAAAGAAATGATATCAGAAAGTAGCGCCAAGTAAAACTTAGACGTTTTTTTAATATTACTATAACAATCTTTTCCTACAAAATCTATTCTACAAAAGAAATGACCAGAGTATTTTTTATATAAAGCACTCATTGATATAAGAAATGACCTCACCTTGCGTGGAAAATCTTAAATTATGTCAAATCATACATGTAGATTTCACTTTGTGTGAAAAATCAAAAACCCATGTAGAATTTTTTAAAATAAAAAATATTTAATACAAAAAAACTTGGCGCAACTGCACCAAAAACTAACAATAAGTGCTTTCCAGCTATTTACACAGGCGATACTGTGATCATTAGTGTGAATGAGACACACTAATATGTTCTTTTTCACTAATGAACACTGTGTTACACATTGTCACGTAGGTACATAACTTGAAAACACCTTTAAATTAACGAGGTGCAGCCGCGCCAAGTTTTTTTGTATTAAATATTTTTTATTTTAAAAAATTCTACATGGGTTTTTGATTTTTCACACAAAGTGAAATCTACATGTATGATTTGACATAATTTAAGATTTTCCACGCAAGGTGAGGTCATTTCTTATATCAATGAGTGCTTTATATAAAAAGTACTCTGGTCATTTCTTTTGTAGAATAGATTTTGTAGGAAAAGATTGTTATAGTAATATTAAAAAAACGTCTAAGTTTTACTTGGCGCTACTTTCTGATATCATTTCTTTTGTAGAATAGATTTTGTAGAAAAAGAGTTTTCGTGTAGTACAATAATATAGTAATACTTTTTCTAGAGATACGAGGTGCGCGTGTACTTAACGCCTATTTTAACTTTTTTTTTTGGAAAGGTAATTTTTTCGGGTTTTATATATAGCTGAGTTTTTATTCAAACGCCGTTATGTACACAAAGAACGTATAGACAAATTTTTTACAATAATGTCGAAAATATATTTATTAAATGATATTGCGAACTAATGAATAATATTTATAATATACTAGAATACCAACAGACATGACATTTGTAAAATAGTGCAAATAATAAAGAAGAAAAATGATACAAAATGGTGACGGAAAATAAGAGTTTATTGATGCAATTTCTTTTGTTTCTAACTTTTGAATAAACAACGAGCGACGGCTAAAACTTTTTGATTACTGTTTAGGAAGATGTTCTTGACAACATATGTCAAAATCATTGACCTCCGAGGGTACTCTGTATTTAAATATTTACCTTAATAAAATTTCGCGGGGGATTGCCTTGGTTTAGGAAATATTTAGGAAATAGAAAAACCATTTAAAGTTTTGGAACAATGCTAATACCGGCAATACTCTAATATTCAACTCTTATAAGTTAAAAAGTACTTAATGAAACTAAACTTTATTATAATGTTTTGGAAAGCTCTTGAGTTAGGCTATAAGAATCTGCAATAAAAAATAAGGAGTTCCATTTAAAAAAATCAATGTGACTTTGACCTGACGGGCTTTGGCGGCGCAATCCAAGGTCACAGTAATACAATCAATAAATAGATCTTTTTAAACTATATTACTTTTGTCTGAAACACTTTTCTGTAAAACTTATATGTTCTGAGATATTCAGGTGTTCCGGTATTTTTTTTCACCCTGTATATGAGAGACACCGTATACTTCCTTAACTACTTTTAAAATATTAGGAAAAAAACTCCTCGGCCAGGAGTCGAACCTGGACTCTACGGCTTTTCGTCGCCTTTTCTATTTGGTCACCGAGGCACTAGTTTTTTTTGCAATATTTTAAAATTAGTTAGGAGCGTATACGGGGTTTCTCATACATGTGATGCAAATATAGCATCCTATATGAATTTAAAAATTGAAATTTCACAATAAAAAAGAATAAAATAAAACTCGCTCGTGTTGTAAAAACAATGTAAAAATTATTATCAAATAAGGTCAATATCAAGCTAAAAAGTTAGGTGTAATATACTTATTTACTAGATCTTCAAAAGTTACAAAAATACGGCGCGAAACGTTTCGACATGCACAGATGTCATCTTCAGTCGCAATATATAAATTATTAAATACAATTAGATTGTGGCTGTCACACACACACACATAGTCGTATGCAGGTTGATGGACATACCTTGTAATGGAAAGTTTGTGTCACAATATAAATTTACACGAAAAGAAACCAATATACATAAATATAAATTTATTCCGCGTAAGGCATCCAGCGTAAGGCTTCTACGACTATTTAAATTTTGTGTTTAGTTTTGATAACTTTATTTTAATAAAACAACACCGAAAACTTTTGCATCTTTAATATAAAAAAAACCTAGAAAACCAATAGTGCATTATTATTTGCAACAAAATGTCACTTTCAGTCTTGTTTTTTTGCGGAATTCTTCTTGTAAACAATTAAATAAATAACTAAAAACTTGTTTTGATATTAGAATTATTTGCCATGCTTTTGCGGCTTGTCATCGTTAGCTATTGATTTTTATATAAGATGTATGTTATAGGTGTGTTGTTATATTAACTTTTCTCATTGCGTTGTGCATAGCAATCGTGAGCGCGCAAAACGCTGGACTGTTTTGCAAGAATGCACGCAGATATTTAATAATTAATATCTCATTAATTATTGCAAATTCTGCAAAGTGATAAAGAGTTTTTGACTCGATATAACTTCTCCTATTTGCTTACAAACGGTTATTGTCTTTTGTGCGTGCGTGCGTGCGTGCGTGCGTGCGTGCGTGCGTGCGTGCGTGCGTGCGTGCGTG
>NW_018020902.1:14984-24182 GCF_002006095.1 Pseudomyrmex gracilis | reverse complement strand
GTGCGTGCGTGCGTGCGTGCGTGCGTGCGTGCGTGCGTGCGTGCGTGCGTGCGTGCGTGCGTGCGTGCGTGCGTGCGTGCGTGCATACGCAATATAAAATATTTAAAACTGATAAGAAAAAGAAAGAAGAAAAGTAATAAGATTTTTATTTCAGTATGGTAGTGGACACTTATCCGATCATAAAAGTTCATGGAATTCAGGTAAGAACTCACTAGCACCTCCAACGTTACCATACATACCACCTCCGACGTCTCCTCCACCTGATTTTCACGGTTTAGAATACCCATCAGTATTCGAACCCGACCCTTATCTTACAAATGTATCACTGTGGCGCAATCATAACAAAAATAGTTAGAATAATATCGCGCGATACATACCAACTCAATTTAAAAGACCGAATCATTTGGTTAACAATACAACCAAAGAAAATTGTTTAATTAACGGATAGACGAGCTATGTTCCAACATAGAACACAGTGCACTTACTAACTAAAAATTCTTCTTTACTATTTTAAAATAACCGTCCATTTTGTGCTTTTATAAATATAATATATAGAAGTATGTAACATAAATATCCAACTTGTAAGTTATAAAAGTGCAGAATGTGTTATGTATACAGCGTATTTAAAGAAATATAACAAATGCATAATTGATTGTATATTAATATTTTATATCAAAGTTTTATATTACTATTACACTATAAACTACAATGTTGCGCTGTCAAAGATGAACATATAATTAAGTATATATAACTACGCCTAATTTATTTATAAGATTATAAATTATACATATAAAGTTTTTATTATGTAAGATTTCTTGATATCTAGTGCAATCATTTTGGATTATGACATCAGAAGCAAAGAAAATTGCCAAAGTTTATTTTATCTAATGTGACAACAAATACATATTTCTAAAGCACGTGTATGTAGAATCAATAAAACTCGCTTGTAAGATATATTATACAGTTCTGATTCAACACGAAATTATGCGACAGGCTGCAAACATTTTATTAGATATTGATTTATTAAAGAGTGACCGCAAAAAACTCCTGTTTTTCGCCCCTTTCGTCGATCTCATAGATCTTGTTCAATTGTGGTCTAAATGTTAGCTTATGATAATACAATAACGTATGTAAAATTTCAAGATGAACATAGGAACGGTTTCGGATTTATAGAAAGTCAAAGTTGCGAATAATTGAAGCTGTAATTCTACACAACGTGGATTTAAATTTTGTTATATTATTGCAATATGCTACAATAATATGTAAGCTTCTTCACCGACGTCAAGGCTAGTGATGAAAGATCGAGCCCGCAGCAACGAGAGCATCGAAGCGGTGGGGGCACGCACACAAGCAAGAATCGTCGTCTGTGACGGCAATTCTTGCTTGTGTGCGTGTTTCCACCGCTTCGATACTCTCGTTGCTGCGGGCTCGATCTTTCATCACTGGTCAAGGCTTTGACTATATAAATATGGACTTCTAGTCTCCTCCATAGATGCATAATATATAGACTGCGCGTTTGGATGAAAATAAAATGTCTTTATAGTTGACAAAGACAACATACTTTGTACAGTAACTCTCTCTCTGTCTATCAAGGTCTGTGATGGGGTATAATGGAAGTAGTAATAGGGTTAAAATTCATTATGACCACTGGGCCGGTTTGGCTGTTAACCTGCCATCACCCCTTAATCTCTTGCATTCCTCTTCATCTCTACTATTTTTCAACTCCCACTTTTCCACTACTATTCCATCAATCAGCGAAGACTTCTTTTTCTCCCTACTACTTTGCTAGACAAAGATGAGGCTACTGTACAACACTAGCTGTCTCTCTCAACGTTGAAGACATTCTCTTAACATGGCAAAGGTAGAGAACGCGCAGTCTATATATATTATACGTCTATGGTCCCTCCACTTTTACTATGCTAAAGGCATATGCTCGGTGTCACCGAACTGAAGTTAGCTGAGATATCGAAGTGCAATTTATTAAGGCTTCGGCCCAGTCAGTAAATACCGGGAAATTCGAACAAATTGTCGAAAAGTGCCGTCGAAAGTTGCCGTGTTTTTTATATTATTTATTGTTCTTAAATTAAGTACATAATTATATTGAATTATACTGAATATCCATTTACAATTGAAAACAATTTGCAGGTTAGAGATAACTTACTCATCTGTAAAATCAAAACTGACTTCTTCTCGTCATGTTTCTGTTTGTACATCAACGATTTGCATCCATAAACAAAGCAATACATTTTCGATGAAGGAAAAGATCAAACTCAGTAAACACATCAATAGCAAAAACTAACTACGCAGTAAATGCACGAAACAGTAACCGGTAATTTTACGCTGATTTCACCATTGACGCCATTTTCACAGGAGCTTCCTCACTCCTGCAGAAAATTACTAACTGAGGCGGAGCTTACACGTTTGCAGATTGGCGACACGTCTGAAGTTAGCTACTAGCAGTCCCCATATATTATATAGTCAAAGCGTCAAGGTACTAATCCATGAAAAAGTACTTTTTTTTAAATATTTTTTAAATATTAAAAAATTTTTGTTTTGTTTTATTTTATAGTTTTTTTTACATTTTATAAATCTGTATTTTATATGATGTATTTCTTACTGATTTTTTGTTGAACCTTTACTTATTAAAGCTTACATGAAGAATTCTCAAAGAAACAAAAAATCAGTACAAAATAAATACATCACATAAAATACAGATTTATAAAATGTAAAAAAACCTATAAAAGAAAAGAAAAAACAAAATAAAAATTTTTTAATATATAAAAAATATTTAAAAAAAGAAAAATCTTCATGGATTAGTACCTTGACGTCGGTGAAGAAGCTTATATATTATTGTAGCATATTACAGTAATATAACGAAACCTAATCCACGTTGTGTAGAATTACAACTTCAATTAATTACAACTTTGACCTTCTATAAATCCGAAACCGTTCCTATGTTCATCTTGAAATTTTACATACGTTATTGTATCATTATAAGCTAACATTTAGATCATAATTGAACGAGATCTATGAGATCGACGAAAGGAGCGAATTTTGTGATCACTCTTTGATTTTGCAGATACGATTTAATGTTAAATTAAAAGAAAATCTGATATAATTTACGAGTATATTTTGATTCTACGTGCGTTTTTATAGAAATATTCGTTTATTTTAACATACGAGAGTTCCAATAAACTTTAGCGTATTTGTTTGTGATTCTAAAAAATAGTCATAATCCAAAATAATTGCACAGAGATCAAAAAAAGATTTTTTGATATCTTTATATAATATTTAATAAGTCTTTTATTTTAACTAAATATGTTTATAGTTAAAAAAATAAGAAGAGACTTATTTTCTAGTTTTTAAAACTATGTTTATATACTACAATTTTGATACTAAAACAAGATTGTAATAAGATATTTTGTGTGCGTGCGTGCGTGAATATGTGCGTATTTTTATATACTTGTGTGTATTTTTATATATTCGATCTCGTAAGAAAAAAGTTTATCGTTATTTGTCTCAGTTTTTCCTAACTGTTAGCTAGTTTGAGTTAGTGTTGTAGTGGTTAGTAGATTAATATTCATATGTGTTATTCTTTGTCCAGCTGTTGAAAACTTGATCAACGCTCATATATAGAATAAAAAAACCCAAACTTGAACCACGTTTTAAGCGAAAGTTTTATACAAAAGGCTTTTCAAACGCTCGTGAAATTTCTAAATGTTTGACCGTTTCACAGTTGAGATAATTGCAATTATAAATGACATTTTTTACATGTATTATATACGTAAACCGATTCAAAAATGCTCATTTGAAACTCTAGCTATCAAACTATATTTGCGACATTGATAAAAAACTAGAATGCGGTAGATTACGATTAAAAGAATACTATTTTAAAAAATTGGTACCATATATATATATAAACCAACTTATTCAGGTCGATATCTTAATTATTTTTCACACAATCCTCTCATTCATAAAATAGGTACTATCTATTCCCTAGTAGATAAAGCCATTTTATTATCTCATCCGCAATTCCATAATAAAAACCTGCAATTTATAATTAACATTTTCATAAACAATAGCTACCCAATCCCACTAATCTTTATCACCATAAATAAAAGGTTGAGAATTTTATTTTTTTCCACATTAAACAAACACATCAACGTTAATAAATTACAAGAGAACGAACAAAAAGAACAATATTATTATTATATGTACTTCCGTTCATTGGAAAAAAACAATAACAGTCTTAACAATCTAAAAATTAATAACCGTATGATTAAACCAGCTTATAGAAATTTAAACCAATTGTAAAAATTTATAAAAACTCCCAAGGATAGTTTAGCAACAAATAAACATAAAAACGTAGTCTATCGCATTGAATATCACCAATGCGATGCTAGCTATGGACAAACCAAATGTCAATTATTCACCAGAATAAAAGAACATAGCAATTATGCAAAGAAAGGACAAATTAATACATCTGTATTAGCTAAGCATAGTAGTGAAATGGGACATAGTTTCAATTGGGATTCCACTAAGATTCTAGACACAGAACAAAATTATTTTAAACGTTTGACTTCTGAAATAATATATGCTAAAAAACAGAAAGCTAGTTTGAATTTGATGAAAGACACTGAATTATTGCATAACACTTACTTACCGATATTTGATAATATTTTATATTCATGTATATAGATGGAGCACTTTGGATTCAAAGCTTTTAACGATTTTAGTAATGAACTCAACTTGGTGTAATCATGACGTCTATAGTTCATTCTCATATAATTGTTAAAGTTAATTTTATTATACGTTGTTTTGCTTTCTTTTTACTTTTTTTATTGACTAATTTCATTGTTTCAACGCAAATTGACCATTTACATCATACAAATGTACTTTTATACAAATGGTATGTAATTTATGTTCACTACTGCTTGTTTATTCATCAATCTTTACATTACATTATATATAATTTGTAACACTGTTTAATAGATCAATTGATAAGGACTAAAAAAAAAAGTCGAAACGTCCTGATATACTTTGTCTTTTATTCATTTGCATAACATTCTGCACGGTTCTACATAGCCGTTTTATTCAAATTATTCATATTGGAATTACCAATACAAGCCGGAGGTCACACCTCTACAGTTCAACATATTTACTATAAAAAAAGTTTAGTTATTGACCGTCTAGTTATCGAAATAAAGTCGCGGAAAAATTATAATATTTCTTGACAAGGTATAGTTACGGCCGATTTCTTCATACCTCTCGATAGCTATCCTCTGGATAAATTTCTCTGAGAACCAATAAGGAGAACCAATTTTGGGAGATATCTTCTAGATAAAGTTATCGAAAACTTATTTAGAAATGAAAAAATTGGCTGTTAGGCAAATAACAGCGGCAACAAGTCGCTTTTCGCACAACGTACTTGTGCTCCGCCGCTATTCAGTACCGTAAACATAGATACAGCACGTTCAGGCCCGAATTTAGATTTCAGTGGATGAAATAGGCACCCACTGAAGACTGTACGAGCGGTACAGCACTGTGGAATGGGGGGCTTTCTGGTAGGAGAGATGCACAGAACGGACGTAATTTCGTCCATGAGTGTCCTATTCTCTCGTTGAACCGAGTAGATCTTGACACACCGTTTTTTTGCTATTTTCTTGCCTTTGTTATACTTAAAATTGTTTATAAAAGTGTTTTTTTAGTATCTGTACTAAAATTGAAAAGTCATTTTAAAAGCTCGTCTACAATAGATGCATAGACTTATATAATAGACAGAACATTCGTGTAAAAGGAGCTGAAACTTCGTTAAAAGAGACAGAAATAGTCGTGGAGTAGTTCTCTTTTTTTCTAGCAGTGAGTTGATTGGTGGCCGCGGCAGGCCGAGAGAGTGGCCGAGAGTAACAAAGATAGACGTCAGTTGAGAGAGAGTGATAATGAGAGGTGATAGCATGCATGTATAAACTTGTTGAGAGACTCGGCAGGTGTTAACAATTAACACTAACAATTCGTAGACCTTTTTATAATGTAATTTACTTTATACTTCTATAGAATTTAATTTAACATATTTTTTAGCTTAAATTTTCTCTAAATTAAGCTATCTTTAATTAACAACAGTTGTTTATGCTTTAGTGTAACCAACTGTTGTTTCTCTTTAAAACCATAAATAAAATAATACAAAAATTATATCCATCAAGACTCGAACCTTTATAACTTCTCGAGCACACAAGTCAAAAGTAATGGTCTTTTACGCCTAAGCATAGACTTATATGTCTATGCAGGTGATTGGTCCCCCACCGCTCTTATTATGCTCTTAAGAGAGAAAGAAGAGAACTACTCCAGCACTATCTCTGTCCTTTAATGTTGTCTTCAACTTCGTCATATAAATGTTCTGTCTATTATATAAGTCTATGAATAGATGGAGTAAGCCTGGCGTAAGGAGTAAGAGTAAGAGTAACAATCTGACGTAAAATGCTTACGCTGATTCTTTCTACAACACGGTGAAGTAAGCGTAGAATTGCATTATAAAGATTGAATCATAGATTTTTAGGATAGTGACGTATTAATTTTTTCGCGCTCTAATTGACCAAGCGTAAGTATAAGAGCTAGAGTAGGAGTAAGAAATAAAAATAACTTATTTCGCTTACGCTCTTATTCCAGCTCTCTTAAAAATCGGAAGTAGCCTTCTTACACCTATTCTTACTTCTTAGGCCAGTCTTACTCCATCTATTGGAGACGGGCTCTAATAGTTTCGTCTGACAGCTGAGCAAACTGACAGATTTGGTTAGATGCGCGCGACGTTGTCAAATTGCCGTTCGATGTGTACAGTGTGAACAGTTGCTAAAAGTTTACCGTATTGACAAAAAAATAAAATTGTTCAAAGAGATTTTGAGCATAATAAAACTACTTATTTATTTCTACACTAATGACATGTTGATAAAATAGAGTCTGAAATATTCGTATGACATGTGAATCGAGTTTTGAGAATACTTTTCTATAGTGTAAAATTAAACTTTTGAATAAGACTTTCGATACCTACCTTAAAAATAACACACTCTGTTCAAAAAGAGAAGATATCTATAGCGGACGAAAACTCGTTGTTTCGCGTATGGGTACGCACAAATTTTTTTGTAACGTGTTACGTTACGTCAAGTACTGACCATAAACTTAGATTTGTACGTAAACTTGAACTATATTCAACGCACACAACAAAATTAACTTAATGTAGCATAAACGTGATACGTTAATTTTGTGCGTTAAATAAAGTTTAAAGTTACGTACAGAGGAGTGAACTATATCGTGCCGCGTCAGGGGAAGTATTTCTCGGAAATTTCTTCTCCAGCTGTCCCTATTACCGCGCGCCGTTTTCTTTCAATTTCGGGCCGCTGGCAGAGACCGAAAGAAACAGCGCGCGGTAATAGGGGCAACTGGTACTGGAGGAGAAATTTCCGAGAAATACTTCCCCTGACGTAGCACGATATAGTGCACTCCTCTGTACGAATCTAAGTTTATGGCCAGTACTTAACGTAATGTAACGCGTTACGAAAGAGTTTGTGTGGAGACCTTATCTCTCCTATTAGAAAACCACTCTCCCCTACTCTACAGCCATTGGCTGTCAGTAGATGTCCCGTGCGTAACCCTATCTCCATTTTGCCCGCTTTTCTTTTTTTATCGCAGAAGAAGGTACTTTTCTCTTTGAGCAGAGAGTATAAGTATGTACACGTAGTTAAAACTTGGCTTGCATTTTTCATGCACTTTCTTTATCATGACAGTGTACATAGTTTCTTTCAATTACAAAAGAATTACAAAAGAATACCTTCCTCTCTTGCGGAACCGAATATATAAAAACAGTCAATATGTATATGGGCAAATGCACCGTAGTTTTAACTTTTATGAAAATTTATTTTTTTTTTTTTTTTCAAATGTGCGGCACATACATCTTATATTAAGTAACATGTCTAAAATAGGTCAAAAAAACTAATCTACACGAGTTAATAGTTTTAAGTAAACGGCGTAAAGTTAACCTGATTGAAGTCGACTTATATTTTTTCCAGTTTTACATTGCAATCATGTTTAAATTACGCACTTCTAACATCATAACTAATAAAATTGGGATTTTGAAAATTGTGGCCACATAGATTCCGTGACAAATTCTGGTATAAGAAGAGTTCACAGTTAGTATAAACTAAAAAAATTTTTCTTGGAATACATGCCAAGGTGATTTGTAGATTTTTCAATGAATTTATGCTTTTGAAGGCAATCTTTGATAGTCTGATGCGTATTTCATTTTTGAGGTACAATTTTCGACGTCTTAAATTTTTCGTTTTTGTGTTTGCTACAACTTCAGTAACTCAGTTAGTTAATTAACTTAACGGCGATATATAATATTAACTTAACGAAAAAATTACTATTTTGCAAAAATGGAAGGACAAGTTTTTCAGCGGCCTCCATTTTTTACATGTTGCATGGCACATGATCAACCTCCAGGGAAAAAATGTATGAATGCAAGAACTAACTTTTTCATTTATTACGAAAGCGTTATATAACACGGCGCAGGTACAAAGTTATTAAGAGTAAAACACAAATTCGAAAGGGACAAAATAAACTTTATGATTTTTTATATTTTTACCGACTTAGTGTCACTTTTAAATGCTAGCAATACCACGAACGCTCTGCATTCTTACACATAGTTATTACTAGAAAATATACGAAGAAAAAATACGTCTTATGCATATGAAAATCAACTCAGATTTATCAGTATTCAAAAGTCCATCAAAAGTTAAAACTACGGTAAATTTGCTCATATATACGATAAAATATATTACAGATAAAATATATTTTTTACAAGAAATTAAATCGAAAGTTAGTAACAGAGAAGACTGAACTTAACATTATGTAATATTACTTCCGTTAGATATTTTAAGTAGTAATAAGTTTTTATTTATATAATGGAACAAGTTCTATACTAATTTGTATTTTTAATATAATTTCTCACACATACATATTATTCCTTGTGACGTTTTTTGGGATGGTGTTGCAATTCCCTCGCTTCGCCCCGCCCGAAACGGAAGTGCGCAATCGGGACACGAACGGGAGTCCACGAGGTCAGGAACGTCTATAGGTTTGTTTTACCAGAGAGAAACCTGAGAGCGGCCATGCCATTGTAGTTTCTTACGACGGTTTCAACCGCTGGTT
>NW_018020902.1:7726-14601 GCF_002006095.1 Pseudomyrmex gracilis | reverse complement strand
TGTAAAGTGTATGCTTTTCAAGAAAAACGCCAGAGTGTAACAAAAGTGTACTACAGTGACACAGTGAAAATACTACACAAACAAAATAATTTTTAATAATTTAACATATAATTTAATACTATATTTAAAGAATTTATAATTTATATCATATTGAAAAAAAGAATGGTATTGTAATGAATTTATATATTTTAACATATATCTTATTATATAAATGTAAAATTTGATACAATAACCTATTACTTCACTTGATGAACATCTCATCACATCCAACTGAGTTCTAAAATGACATTCAAAACATAAACAAACTAAAGCTGTAACGTTACACTAGCTTTACACCACCTCTCAAGCAGTGATGTAAGATCTTGCAGGCTAGCACCAAGAGCACCGAGGTTGGTTTGGTGCATATGTGGCTCAAAGGACCGACTCAAGATAGTCCATACGCCATTCTAAGCTTGAATAGTGATTTTCTTGGTATGATCACCGTTAGACGGTTAAATGGTTGACGTCTCCAACTGGAGTAACAAAGTACCCCACACACCTGCGCAAATCTAGGGTCTTTAAAAAACTACTAGATACGGAGCATTGCTCCGGAGCAATACTAGCGACACGTATAAGACTCTGACTCGTTATCACTGGGAACTTAGGATTAAAGAGTGGTGGTACTGTCAGGAATAGGTGTGTACTAATGTTATGTTTAAATAGGAATTTGCGCTTCTGCAACGAAAGCCAGGACTGCGTGCATGGCACGTACATTACTTGAGAAGGCGACTTCAATTACACTGAAGGGGGGACTAAACCCGTTATGGAANAAGTCAATCTGTAGTCGATCGGACGCGTCTTTGTTTAAAGGGCATTTAAAAAATATATGGTCAATATCTTGTTGGGGGTGTCCGCAAGGGCAAGCGGCGGAGTCAACTATATTTTTTTCGGCAAGATGAGCTCTTGCACCCGTATGATGGGACCTGATACGTGATATTAGTGTAATCANCGGTCTAGGCAAAGGTTTTTTGTATTTCTCGTACCAGGGTCTGCCGAGAGGTTCACCTTTGTTAGCAAAGTATCTAGTTCCCTTATGACCGGCCTCTTCCATTAAGTACTGTCTCGATTCTGCCAGGGACAGTCTCTTTAAGCTAGGGAACAAGGATCTGGCTTCGCACTTTTCAGTAGTACCCGGATCAGGTAGATCTAAGGCATGTTTGGCATACTGGTCTGCTAATTCGTTGCCCGCAATTCCTTTGTGGGCAGGTACCCAAAGGAGTAACACGTCAACGCTCTGAGACAAAAGTTCAGAAACAACACTTTTTATTTTATATATAACTGGAGGGTGACTTCCTCTTGGGTCTGAGGAATCAAGGCACTTTAAGACACTGAGGGAGTCAGTGGCGACGCAGGTACGACTAAATCTAAAATCCTGAAGATACTCTAAGGCGCACAAAACAGCACGCGCTTCCGCGTCAAAGATTGAGGAGTGACCATTGATGCGAGAGTAATGCACCAAGTCGATGGACTCGGACACCACCGCATACCCGACTCGGGGGNTGGCCTCTCCCGAAGACGGTAAGAGTGATCCGTCGGTGAAGAAGGCATGCGTTATATTTTTCTCGGTAAGAAACGAAGTAAACGATGCCTGTGGAGAGTCAGACACTCTAAACTGGACACCTGAGTCAACGTCGACTGGACACTTGAAAAACCTCACAGGATAAGGGAAGGAAAGNGGGCCGGGGAGGGCCGCTGATTCCACCTGCTGAGTCATTGGAGAGAGTGTACTAAAGACTTCAAAGAGTCCGAACGTGTTGTCCGCGCATATAGGTTCCCACACTGGGAGAAACTGACAAAGCATGGAGTTTAGAGGATGACCGGTCCTAGACCTAACCCGACAGGCGTACTTGCGGGACAGGTACACTCGTCTACAAGCTAGAGGTTGTTCACTTACAACGTCCAGCAGGACATTAGTTGGTGTAGTGCGCATGAAGCCCCCAACCAGGCGAAGACAAGCGAACTGCAGCCTGTCGAGGGCAAGCTGCTCCCTTTCTCCAAGGGGGGAAGTAATCTGGCAGCCCCAGTCGAGGACGGAGCGTACCAATCCTTTGTAAGCGGCAAATAGGATTTTTGGGTGGGCACCCCACCTAATTCCAGCAATGGCTTTAAGCACATTGACGCGCGGTAGAACCCGCTTTTTAACTTCTGAAACATGTGTTTTCCACTTGAGGGAGTAATCGAAGAANACACCTAAGAACCTCACGTTCCAAACTACTTTGACCTCCGTTCCACTTAGCGAGATCTTNACTCTCTTTTTTTTGAGAAGCCACTTTGTATTTCTAAGTGAATTTAGGGAGAAGAACGTCGCGTACGACTTCTCCGGAGACAGTCTCAGCCCCAACTCCCCTAGGTGGGAGTTCAAATTGACGAGAGCNACATTGAGTTGTGACGTAACATACTCAATAGAAGGGTGCGAGCAATAAATAACTACATCGTCGGCGTACATAAGAATCTGTACGGGGAGAGGTAGGCACATCTCGACGAAGGAAAGATATNTGCTGAACAACATGGGGCTTAAAACCGACCCCTGAGGGACTCCTCTCGAGGTTTCCCTACGTTGAAGTGGAATTCCCGAGGCGAACCCCTCGAGGATCCTATGAGAAATAACGAACGACACGAAGCTTACAATTCTTTTAGGAAGTCCGAGACGAGTGAGAATAGCAAGCAGAACAGGCGGGACAACACTGTCGAAGGCGCCTTCCACATCAAGAAAGACTGCACCAGTAATCTGACGATTGTTATTGGCCCTTTTAATGTTTGACGTGAATACAGCAAGGTTATCTACGCAGGATAGGCCTCGCCGAAAGCCAAACTGAAACCTTGGAACGATATTGTTATTTTCAGACCACCATTCCAAACGTCTTTGTAAAATCTTTTCTAGGACTTTTAACATGTTACTAGCAAGAGATATAGGGCGGTACGCACCTTTTTTCCCAGGTTTAGGAATAAATATAACGAAGTAATTTTTCCACTGATCCGGAAAAGTGCCTCCGTCTAACATAGAGTTGTATAAGGTGAGAACCCGTTGATGTATCTCAGNCGGAAAATGAGAGATAATATTGTTGGAGATTAAGTCGGGACCGGGGGCGGACTTAACTTTAAGTGTCTCAACCACAGCCCAGTACTCATCCCAGCGAATCGGTGAATCTAAGAAGGTATTGTTCAGTGTATCGTTGTAGCTGGGAACATTGTTAAGCAGATTCGTGTGATCTGGAACNTCTAGAACACACAAAGGAGCAATTTTATCAAAGGTTTTAAGAAGGCCGTCCAAGTCAACGTTATTACGATTTCCGTCCCCGCGGGAGTAATTTCTTGCATGTGCAAACGCTTTAACCGTGCTCCATACAGACCCTATGTCAGAGTTGGCATGGAGAGATCCACAGAACAATTTAAAAGCTGCACGTTTCTTTTTACGCAAGAAGCGCGCAACTTCTTTAGTGACAGCACAGTACTTGTTCAGATTGGTCAGACTTGGGTGTTGCTTGAACGAAGAAAAGGCGAGTCTTTTTCGGCGAACTTCCTGGGAGCAGGAATTATCCCACCAGGGGGTGGGAGGTTTGCGAGATGGGTTAGCCGACGTAATGATTTTTGCACCAGAATCAGTGATAGCGTTGAGAACTAACTTCACGAGAAGATCGTAAGATTTGTTGGGGTTAGAGGAAGAGCTAGTGCAAGCATACTGCTCACCAGCGAGGAGTTCCCTACAGCGTTCCTGGAACATGTTCCAGTCAACGTCTCTAACCGATGTACGACAGGGTATTTTGCCCTCAAACCTGCCGTGAATGGTGGTGAGTGCGGGATAATGATCACTGCCATGGTGATAATCCGCTACCCTCCACTGACAATAGTTTACAAGACTGCCAGATACGATTGTAAGGTCCAGAGCGGACTGTCGTGAGAGATCTAACGAAGACCAGGTGCGTTCACCACTATTGAGCACAACCCAGGACGAGTTTACGACTGCATTTTCTATTTTTTTCCCCTCATAGTTGCTGCAATGAAAACTACTCCACAAGGGGCTTTTTCCGTTGAAGTCTCCGCAGATAATTGAAGGCTCATACCTGGAACACAACTGAAAGAATGATGACCAGAAGTTTGTTTCAGTGTACGTGTCTGACCTACGAGGCGGGCTGTACACCGAAAAAACGTGTACAAACTGATTGTTGGGTAACAACAGTTTTGCCGCGATAAACTCCACACAATTGCGTGAGCACAACTGAATGATGTCGATATCTGTGACAAGTTGAAACTTTATATGTTTAGCAATAACCAGAGCAACACCACCACCCTGTCTATTCCTATCCATAGACACAACCTCATGACTAGGTAAAGTTACAATGGAAGACCGATCCATGTACGTTTCGCAGAACGCGGCGACATGGATACAGCTTTCCTGTAATAGGAACTTGACGATGTCTAGTTTACGAATCAAGGAACGACAGTTCCACTGCATAAAATTCAAAGATTTAAAGTTTAAGTTCCGATGCATTGTGAGAAGAGAGTTTAGAGAGTACGACGTTTAACAGGAAAGCTGAAATGGTTCTGAAGGACGACGTATACTTAAGTTAAATGATATTACAAAATCACTGCACTAAACGCAGATTTGAGAATTATTTCTAGATCTTTATCTAGAAGAGAGATACCAAATTTGGGATCACACGAAAGGTTTTGTTGAACCTTGAGAAAAAGATCTTTGGTAATAGTAGGTGGTTTACAGGTTTTTAAGCCAGGAATGTTGTCACTGCTCCTGACTCGAGGGACCGGCTTAACGGTAATCTTTTCTACCCGATCAGTATTATTGTTTTTTGCAAGAGATAAGGGAGGAAAGAGTAGGTCTTTGGAGGCCGACCGATTACCGCCCGGCGGCGTAGGTAGCCCGGGAAGACTCGCACCGGGCGTACGCTCGCCAGTGGTCTTACCCGATTTTTTAGGAGCGTTAAACTGAAAGATTCCTTTTGGGATAAACTCACCGAGAGTGGGAAGCGGAACTGGAGGAGATTGGTAAGGTGGAGTGACATTCCACCCGCGACCACCACCTCCACCCTTGTCAACGAGCAAGGAAGACTCTTTGAAGGAGATTTCCTTTTGAGCCATGATTCTATGTATATTTTTATGTCTCAGGAACGCAGGGCATTTGGGGTCAGACGCCTGGTGGNTGGCGTTTCCGAGCTTGAGTCGTACACAGTTGACACATTCAAAGTCGTCGCTGAGGCAATCGGAGCCACTATGGCCCGTCTTGCCACACCGTTCACAAAACTGTTTGCCTCCTCTGGACTGTTTACAGGATACCGAGGTATGTCCCAGTCTCTGGCAGAACCCACACCTTCTGATCTTATAGACGTAGGGGTGTAAAAACACTCTTTTGCCCATGTATATACGAGACTGAGGAACACACGAAGACNTAAAACGAAGTAAGTAGGTATTTGTGCTTACCAAGGTCGGGGGGGGGCGTTACCACCCCCGCCTGGAACACGTCTCTGCATTCTTACAGCCTCAAACGGGGGTGTCCAAGAACGACCCCAGCCCGGAGGGGGCCGAATATTAGCGAGAACCTCCTCCGCTGTATCATCATCATCTACTCCACGAAGAACATACTGTTTGACCATTCTAAAGCTGGGAACAAAGGCAATCCAGCTGTCCGAGGGAGTAATTTTGTCGCCGATCGACGAAGAAGACTCGACGAAACTGTTCGCTATCTTTCCAGACGTGAAAACTACTGAAAACTTGTTTCTCCCTACGGACCGAAAGTCATACACCTCCTGGAACAGGTCATAAAGTAACACGTTTAGCCTTTTGCCTAGGCCGAGAACACTAAGAGTACTGGCAGTGTCGGCAGACAGGTTAGGACCGGCACCGTTCTTACCGCCGCGAAACGCTTGTCCGGACCCTCCACACTCCACATGCACCAAATATGGCCCAGTGGAGTCCGGCAGGTACCTGTTGGTACGAAGAGCGAGTTGAGTATCGGAAAAGGGGGAGAAGACGCGTTTTTCCCCCGCAGAAGTCTGCTCAGAGGCCTGTCTTTTCTTTGCTCTAGAGGGGGTGGCGGGCCGCAATGAGGGGAAGTCCCGGCAGACTCCTGCTCTTTGCCGCCCGGGGGAGAACCTTCCGCAGGAAGTGGAGGCTTCCGAGGAGTAATCCCCCGGTCAAAACTAGCGTCCATGACGCAAAACCAGGCGAGAAAGTAGCTTTGCAAAAGCTACCGAGTGAGGTTACTTGACCGTTAAATCTGAAAAATGGCGGCCACAGGCCGTGTGCCCAGCGGACAGCACCAACAAGGGCAAGCCGATGCTATTAGGTTTAGGAAAGCGGGTAGTATTAAACAATAGTACGTACTTACTTGTAATAAGTGCGTGTAAAAGCAGTAAGAAAGGAAAATACTTGCAAAAGCGCAACTAAAAGGCTGTGAAGGACGGGATGCAGGAAGCACGCTGTGTCGCATGCGCAGTCTCAGAGTCGAATCCAGAGAGAGCACCGAGGTGGTGGGAGCCACTGGGAGCACGCATACAAGCGAGAACCGCCGTCCGTGTGCGTGACGTCACGCTCGGCTGTTCGGCTCGTGAAAGAGCGCAGACATACTATGTTCTGCCTCGCTTCCACCAAGCCCGCTACGTGAGCAAGACACTGAGGCTAGAAAGCAATGTTTCGTTACGCGCTTGTAGCCTATGACAATATGACAACGAAAAATGCTTTTCCATGACTTACAATCTTAGAAAAAGTAGACAATATTATTGATAAGGATGAGTTAAACATCTCAAGATGCATTTGTTATTACATTGTTATTAATTCTTATTAAAAGTTAACTGCGATAATTTTAAAGTTTTTAGATAATTTTT
>NW_018020902.1:0-7251 GCF_002006095.1 Pseudomyrmex gracilis | reverse complement strand
TTGAGATGTTTTACTAACATCAATAATATTACGTACTTTTTTTAAGATTGTAAATCTCGAAAATAAATATAAATATATAAATATTGTACGTCTTTTACATAAAAATTGTGTGTAAAGCTTTGTGAGACATAAGTTCAATAAAAAGGCTTGAGGTTTTATGGTACACAACGCGTCACTGAATCGCGGAATAGGCGCGGGGATCGGGGGGCAAGCGAGGCGGTTGCTCGTAGCGCCAAAGAGCGCCATGCGAACTAACTAGTAGCAATCGGTTGTCCACAACTACGTCGTGTCGATAATGTAACTGCTCTTCCTTCCTATTTTCTTCTCAAAACGTAAACCTATTGGCCAATTACTTATAGCGATTTCGGCTAGTCTGCACCGGTGTGCCACCTGTGTAGAGTTGGTGCAATTGTGTGCAACACCGCATCGGTGTGTGTACTGATTACACTAACTGGCTCCGACTAATTTGTGAGAGCCACTGTGTGTACACCTAACATGCACCTATGCGGTGTACTGAGCTCAGACGAATACGCGGAACCAGCAAAGAACTGCTGCCATTCGACCAGCCGAACACACAATTTGCACCGACACCCGAAATGTGCAGTCGGTGCAAACCAGCCGAAATCGCTATTAATATTTTTTTTTTTTTTGTTATTAAGGTAAAAAAGACGCCCCAGGAATCGCTCCTATTAAGCTTAGTACATGTCACATACAGCAAACTAAGTGATTACAGTAAACGGGTAGCACTACGCAGGAGTAGTGTGTAGAGGGCACTCTCCTGAAACGCACCTTAAAGCTAAAGGTTCGTACACGTCGTTTATTGCACCGAGGTAGACGTAACAATGCACCGAGAGATACAGAGTTTAAGCTTCGTCAACCCCGCAACAAAAACTAAAAACTAACAGTTAAATAAAATTAAATTAATCAAAACAGAAACTACGGGAATCGGGTCTGAAGCAACTTAAAACTACAAAGTTATCCTAGTGATTACACGTACACGACTCCGTAGAGAAGGAGTAGCTACCCACGACACAAGAGAACAAAACAACCTAAAACTACTAAACCCGTTGTGGCGAGAGTTAGGTAATCAGAAAACAAATGAAATAATGACTCTTACATTGATAAAACTAAATAAAAGCTGACTCTTACCATGGCGGATGGTAACTAACGAAAGTTACCACTCCTTACAACTGTCTAAACAGACACTTACGGGCGTAAACGAAACAACTACAATGAGTTCAACACGTCTTAACTTAACTTTTAAATGTAAATAGGTAAAGAACATAAAAACCTGCAAACTATTGCCGTCACCACATTATCCAGACAGGATAACAGGAATTCGACTGGGTGAGGGAGGTGTCCGACTACGCGGACCAGGGCAGACCGTAACAGCTTTCTTTGGTTATCATATTCTGGGCACTCCCAGAAAATATGGTTTGGTGTTTCTTCAAGGCCGCACGTTTGACAAAAGGGGGAGTCCACGATCCTGAATCTGAAAAGGCTCGCGCGCAAGGAAGTGTGCCTGCTGCGGAGGCAATTGAGGGAGGTCACCGCCCTGCGACTCAGGTTCAACTGCTCAAACCAAGGTCTTCGGGCATCGGTCAAAAACTGACCGCAATAATAGCTACCCCTAGTCCTGGATTCTTCTCGACACCATTCCAACAACTTTGATCTTGCCTTTGCTTTCCAGAAATTCTTAACTTCACCCAAGAGGACGCCCACCTGGGAGTTCCTTCCGCACACCACCGCGTCCCTAGCAAGGGCATCCGCCCGTTCATTGCCCGCCACTCCACTGTGACCAGGAACCCACACCAACTTTACTTGCACCTCCCGTTCAGTTAACCCTAGGACCAAAGACTTGATCCAGAGCACGAGGTACGAGCTTTTGCCCGGAACGAACTTAGCCTGTACCGCTGAGAGAACTGACCTTGAGTCTGAGAAAATTGCAACCGACCGCCACCCCTCCGTCCGTGCCAACTCCAAAGCCTCGACAATGGCCATGGCCTCCACGCAAAACGAGGAGACAAAGTCCACCGACTTGTAACGACGCACATAACGTCCATCCTGAGAGACCAGCGCGTAACCCGAACACGGAGCCCCCTCCGACCTCGAGGCGTCCGTGAAAACGCACATTGAATTCTGTAACTCTTCACCAAAAGCTTCCCTGAACTTTGCCTCTGCGTTAATACCCTCTCGTATAGAAAACCCGGCAAAGAGATCGACCGGTAACCTTGACACCAATGGTTTAAAGCCGAAAGCAAAACATATCGGAACATCTGACGAAAACAAGGGCCGGGTCCACCGGTCTACCTCGTCAAAGGCTTTCACGAGAGGGAAAGAAGCCACTCGGTTAGCACCAGGGAGACCCGGTCTAGATGATCGAATACTACATAACAAATCCCATAACGGGTGGGCCGTCATAGTGGCCGTTCGCGACACGAAGTTTCGGCACAAGAAGCGGAAACGAAAAAACAGAGGGGGCTCCCGAGCCTTTCCCAAAATCACATTTAAGGGGGTTGAAGTTCTATATCCCAAAACAATCCTCAAAGCGCGCATCTGTAGTTTATCCAGTCTGGAGCCCAGCCTACGCGAGAGACCCTGAAGGAGGAAACCTCCATACTCCAGCCTGGATCGAACCAAAGCCCTATACAAACCTAACAACAAACGTGGGTCCCCGCCCCACCACGTGCGTCCGAGGCACTTAAGAGTACGCAAGGAATTGGCACATCGCTTCTCCAGACCTAACACGTGATGTGTCCTGCCTAAGTCTGATTGAAAAGTCATTCCGAGAAACCTTACTCTGGGTGACGAGACCACTCTAACCCCCTGCACCGTAATCCATGGAGTCTGACGCCTATACGATAGTCTGCCGCCCGTATAAACGGGTTCTATCAACTTTCTGTCCCTCCAGCTGAAAACACACAGCTGGGTCTTTGCAGCTGAGAGATCTAGGCCAAGTGGGTCCAGAACCCCAATGGCATTCTCAACCGACTTTTCAAAAATCGCCAGGCCTTCATTTACCTCTGACGTAGATGTGTAAAGGCAGACATCGTCTGCATATTGTAACACTTTGCATCCGGGAGAACACACTCTATCCAACTCCATAACGTACACAGTATAGAGGAGGGGGCTTAGGACACATCCCTGTGGAAGGCCTTTGTGAGCCCACCTAACCTTTTCCAGGTCACCGAAACGGCACGTTACCTGCCGCTTCGACACCAGATTGTAAATAAACTTGGCCCCCCCCCTCCGTCCGAGGGGGAACCCCCAAAGCAACCATCCTATTGACAAGAACATCTGCTAGCACGTTATCATAAGCGGACTGGACGTCTAGAAACGCCGCTGAGACCGCACCGTTTTCCTGAAAGCTCTTATCTAATTCGCCATACAAGAGGGTAAGGTTGTCGACGCAGGACCTCTGTTTGCGAAAACCATACTACGAGCTGGGGAGTTTGTGGTGGAACTCCAACCACCAGTTGAGACGATTAGCGACCATTCTTTCCATGGTTTTACAGAGGCAGGAAGCCAAAGAAATCGGACGGAACTTTACTCCATCCGACTTTGGAATAAAAAAGACAAGAAACTTACGCCACTCCGTTGGAAAAGACCCCGAGCACAAAACGGCATTATAAAGATTCAAGAGTGCAGCCCTGCTTAGTGGCGGCAGTTTCCTCAGCACCAGGTAATCTACGTTATCCAAACCCGGGCTGGATTTGACGTTGACCCCGTCCAGGGTCACGTCAAGTTCCAGTGGGGAGAACGGTTCGTCGAGGAAGGAATCAACACACTCATACTCGAAGGAAGGAGGGGTGTGGGAACCCACGGTGGGCACAAGGAGTCCACCTGAGAACGGACGCGATCAACCTTTTCATCAGTGTAAGCCTTATCTGATTCCGTACGGTTCCATCGATACTCAAAACCTTTCACGACATTCCATACATGCGTTGGATTAGAATCTTTCCGAAGGCCGGAGCAAAACTTCCGAAAGCTGTCTAGCTTGATTTTTCGAAGATCCCTTCGAGTTTGAGCAACCTGGCGTTTGTACTTGAGGAAGTCCTTGCGTAGACCCGAAAACTTGAAGCGCGCTAGCGCCGCTTTACGCAGGCGGAGAGATTTGTCACACTCTGGCGACCACCATAAACATGGTGGGCGGTACACGGGAGGGAAACCCCCCCTGGGGCAGAACTTGCCCGGAGATGCCGACGTCAGAGCATCCGTTACCAAACCGATAAAGGTGTTGTAATAAACTTCCACGTCCTCTACTGAGGATGAGAGAACTCTAATCCCCGTGTCCACGTACTTCTCAATGGCGTCCCAATTTGTACGAACAGAGTGTAACCTGGCAGATCGTCTAGCCGGCAATGAAACATCTGGGCGAAGCCCAGAACAAACAACAACCGGAAAGTGGTCGCTGCCCCACGAGTCACTGTCCACTTTCCACGAAAGCCGGGGGGCCATCGAGCTGTGGACGAGAGTCAGATCTAGAGCCGAATATGAGCGGTAAGAGTCACTGAAGTAGGTAGGAGACCCGTCGTTCAGCAGGATTAGGTCAGAATCTTGAATTGCTTCCCACAAGGCTTCCCCCACCGGACACGTGCGGGGGGAGCCCCAACCTACATGATGAGCATTGAAGTCTCCTCCAAACAGAATCTTTTTTGTGCCAAACTGTGACAAGAACCTTTGCCACTCCTCAACTAACAAGGCCCCCGACCCAGGGGGGCGGTAACACGCCAAGACTAATGGTTCGCCTCGCAGAAAGACCTCCACCGCGCAAGCCTCAATCTTACCTCCGCAGTTGTACACATCAGACACCTTTCGATACTTGATTGAACGGTTGACCAGTATCAGGACTCCTCCTCCTGGACGCCCAATTCTGTCCTCCCTCACCGTGTCGAATCCCTTTACAATAAAGGAGTTTGCAGGGGTGAGCCACGTTTCTGAAATTAAAATAAAATTATAGAACATGCAACGATAAGTCAACTCACTAAACTTTGGTAAAACAGACTTTGCGTTCCAATGAACAAGGCCGAACGGATCATGTTTAACCTTTGATCTCTGACTAGACATTGTTAACAGATATCTAACCTTACCTAACCTTCCGTGCTTGTTAATTTAGTATGTAAACTAAGTGTATTACTTATGCGCTTAAGCAAAGTGTCAATATTATCAGCTCTCATTATTTGGTCCACCAACTTGAGCATTTGTTCCTTAACTTCCTCTTCGCAAAAACGGGATCCGGGCGGCCACATCCAACCCGATGAACTGGCTGATCTAGAAGCCACTGGAGCGTTAACCAGCTTAACCCCACCACGGCTGGGAAGGGGGGGGGAGTTCTTCAGTGTCTTAACCGGAGCGGTCGTATTCCCGACTCCCTCCGTCCTGAGGACCACAGACCGGGCCTCGAAGAAGGGGAGATTATCAAACGCCATTACTCTGGAAATTTCTATCTGCCTTTTAAACATAGGGCACGATCGGTCCAGGGCCGCATGCGTTCCTTTGCAATTGACGCACATCTTCTCGTTAGGGCATGGATTATCTCTGCCACTCTTGTGATTACCCGCACATGTTANGCACCGTGGGTCGTTNTCGCAGAATTTACTCAAGTGGCCNAAACGGCCNCAATTAAAACACATCCGGACCGCCGGGANGTACGGTTGGATCGGGTTGACCGTGCGAAGAATCATGAGAGTCTCTGGATAAGATTCACCTGCCAGTTCCAAGCACACCGTTTCGGAATCAATCCATTCCCTCGTGGATCTGTCACGTCGACGAAGTCGGAAGAGCTTCAGCAACATTACATTGGAATTTTCGTCTTCAATAAGTTGTTTCAGTTCTTCCAGGGGCATATCCAATGGGATATCCCTCACCAGGACCTTCCTGCTGAGTTTATATCTCGGGATGAACGCATTCATTCTCGCCTCTTTTACATATCTATTTGTCAGAAAAACGTTGGCTGTTACTTTAGATGGGAAAACAGCCTTCCACGTGTCTCGACCGCACCTGTGAACGCTTGTGAATTTCAGGTTAGCTGATGTGAGTTTCTTAGAGATGGTAAGGAGAGAGACTTTCCTCTTCCTCGTATCAGGGGATGTTTGAATGCGAAAATGAACCACAAAGGGAGCTTGGGTGAAAGCCCCGTATTTTTGCGGTAAATTATCTCTTACCGTGATAGAGGATGTTCCAGCCTGTGCTGACTGAGAAGTCGGCGTCGAGGCATGACGGGGGCCTTTTGCGTCAGGTGTTTCTACTAACTGAGAGGGTGAGGGTTCCTCACTGTCTGTTCTTCTTTGAGCGGCATTAACATTGGCCGGATCCGAAGGTGTCGCCAAATCAGAAACCGACTTCTTCGTACTTTTCTTACTTTTTGCTGCGGTCATTCTCGAGCTTCGGGCTGCCTTCTCGTCCGTGGAAGGATGAGGCCGCTTCAAACTTACACCACTTGACACTTCTAATTCCATTTCCGAGGACGGCGAAGCCGACCTCGGTCCGGAAGTCACGTTATCCATGAGGAATAGGCGCAAGTCGTTGCCTATTTCCTCATACGCCGGGGATGGCGGGACCCCGGCATCCGGCCGAACGTCTCTTGATAGGTTAACTAAGGACAGGGCTGTGTCTCACACGCAAAATTACCGGATAACCCGGATAAAAAGTACTAAGCCACTCCCGGGAGAGACGAAGGACCCCGCTGGGGGGAAAAAAGCCAGGAGAACACACGGAAACGCCGCCGAGGAAGCACAAAACTCGCTCGAGCACAGGAGAACGCGGGAAAACGTGTTCTCGCCCGAATTGCGCCACCGGAAGTCGCGCTATTAATATTTAACGTTGACAAATAACATGTGTGTATATGTGTTTAATAGAGGGATCTATTAATGTCTCCGGTAAATGGAAGGAACGTATATTGTAAAAGTCTCGTTTAAAAAAATATATATGTATATTGAATATTAATATTTATATGTAACCACTAAATAAGTATAATTTTATTATATTATTATTTTATTCTATTATGTGTATATATTATTATTGTGTATACAATTAAATATATGTAAAAATCAAAACATTGAAAAATGAATAGGGCAAACCGTACATAAATAAAATAAAAAAGATATAACAAATAGATATATACCAACTGTTGAACGTATTCAGAGAAACACTCACAGACACAAAAATCATACAGAAGAAATTAATTATATATATATAATATATATAATTATATATATAATATATATAATTAATATAATTAATATATTATAT
>NW_018020901.1:143126-146526 GCF_002006095.1 Pseudomyrmex gracilis | reverse complement strand
GTACTATAGTGTGTGATATAAACGAAATATTTAGTTCGCAAATGTAATAATAACGACTATGTGTAATCGGGATCTGTAGAAAAGTTTTCTGTGCAAACGGGATCTAGGCAAACGGGATCTGTGCAACCGTTGATCTGCGCAAAAGAAATCTGTGCTATCGGTGCCCTGCCCTTTCACGCACACACAAGTCACTCTTTTACCTATTATCTTATTTTTTTTGAAAAATAGTAGTTCTATGCAAAAAATGTATACAACATAAATAATGTATTTTTTAAAAAACTACAACTTTTATTTGAAACATTTTTTTGTGCTATAAATATTTATCAAAATAATGTTAAAAAAGCGATAATTTTTTAGTTTTTTTGAGTTTTGATCTTGAAAATGACCTTGTCGGTGATTTTCACTATCATATTCGTAATCAGCGCACCAAAATACAGTACTATACTAATTGACAAAAAAATCGGGTGTTTTAGGTATTCGGAACTTTATCCCAATTTCATCGCCTACGGTCTCAAACCTTCACAAAAATAGAGTTTGATTATCAATATATGTACTACGCAGTGATGCTCCTAGTATATGTTCATTCTGTTATCCATAAAGCTTAAATATGGAGTGGGTATTATAGCCTATTCAAGCAATGAGTGAGAAGTGTGAGCAAGATCTGAGAGACAAGAAAAATATACTTTTGTCCTGCTCATGTACTGTTTTTCTTTCTTTCATGTGCTTGCGCAAGTGCCACGTGATATACGAGATTTGTTTTATTTCCTGAAATAACTTGTAAGTAGAAGCCAGGGTAAAGAAATAAGACAAACTAACTGTATTTTTTAATAGAATGAAATAAAAAAATAGGTTAAAATAAAAGAAAAATATATTATACTTTAAAAAAAATATATTATACTTTAAACACAAGTATATTATAGTCTCTTATATTTTAACAAATGTATTATATACATATATTTAACATGTATTAACATATATTAACATATATTTAACATATATTATATACATATATTTAACATGTATTATACTTTAACTTATATTACTGTAACATATATTATATTCAATCAATCGCCCGTGACAGGTTCAAAGTAATTAAAAAAGGCCGATACAGGCAGTATATACAAGATGAAGGTGTATAAAAAGAACTCTTTATTCAATAGACCAAACGTTGAATGAATGAATAAAGAATTCTTTTAATACACCTTCATCTTGTATATACTGCCTGTATCGGCCTTTTTTAATTACTTTGAACCTGTCACGGGCGATTGATTGATTGTTTCACGCTGGCTGCAATGGAGCGTTCTACAGATTTCAAGATTAATTCATTTTTCCGGTTCATCACCATCTACTTTGGAATTACCTGCGCAATTTCCTTAAAAAACTGGATATCTACTAATTGTAAGCTTATTACACTCAGATCTAAATTACATTTTTTAAAAACTTGTGTACGTCAAGATATTGTTCCTCCACATATTGTTAACTCTTGGAAATATCCTAATGAATTGTTTCATTATAAAAACTCTTTAAAAATGCGTAAAAACACACAGTGTTTTTTCCAAAGTATTTTAAAGTTGGAAATTCNTGATACTCACAGGAAACTCTGGTCTTTACAAAAAACTATTTGTCGTTTGAACAAAACACTTTATGAACATTTACCATCTAACATTTTAAATAACTTTTTTTATACACAATACATTTTCCTGGATAGATTTATGAGTTTCCAATTTTTACACGTTACCAAAAAAATTGANTGGTTAATTAATAAAAAAACACGCACTGTCATCAAAAAAATAAGACCTATTTCTTATATNGTTGAACATGGGGTTTCATGTGCTAATAATGATTCCAAAAATAATGTTTCTAATAATATTTGTGATAAATATACTTATAAATTGAATGTCAAACCAACGTCTTCTGTTTACGATTTTATCCAAGTTAACGCATGTAGTTTTAGTAATTTGACTTCAAATTCTTTTTTTGACATAAAGGAGAAATGGTTTGTAAATTTGACATCTTTTGATATTCCTGATGAAGTTGTCCAATTGTTACAACTGGGTGATAATTTTAGCATGCCTATTATTAAAAAGTATAATTTATTACATGTGATAAAAGATTTTGAAAATAACTTACGGTTTTATAACAAAAATACAGCGGAATCGTTAAGATCGCATGTTGTCCCGATTTTGACTAATTTTTTATGTACATCACAGAAATTTTGTGATTTCGATAGAGAATTAATATTGCGACACAAACAGGTTTCGATTTTCATAAAAAATCATCCTGATATTTTGTTCACACGCGCGGATAAAGGCAATGTGACTGTAGCTGTTGATCGGACTTCTTATTTGGAAAAAATTAGCGAATTGCTTAGCGATGTTACGACGTATTCTTTAGTTAATAGAAATCCTATTAAAAATATTGAGAACAGTCTCAATAAACTGTTAAAGAATTGGGTGCAGAAAGAATTTATTTCTGATATCTCTTTTAAATCTATCAAATCTAGTGATGGCTTATTACCTCGAGCTTACGGGATACCAAAAATTCACAAAAAAGATAATNCGTATAGATTGATTGTTTCTACGATAAATAGCCCTTTGCATCGCTTTGCTGATTTTTTAAATAAATTGATTCAGAAAAGCTTACCTGTTTCGAACAGCTTTGTTAGCAACAGTTTTGATCTTGTTAAAAAATTGAGAGGTCTTACACTGCAGCATGGTCATTTGCTTGTATCATTAGATGTTATTTCATTATTTACAAATGTACCTATAGATCTAGCTATTAAAGCGATTAAAGTTAGATGGAAATATATTAGGAATAACACTAAAGTCCCTTTGAAAGAATTTTTAAATGCAATTAATTTCGTTCTAACATCCACGTTTTTTTCTTTCAATAATAAAATATATAAACAAACTTTCGGAATGCCTATAGGGTCTCCTCTTTCTCCAATTATTGCTGATATTGTTTTGCAAGATTTGGAAACATTTATTTTGAAAAAATTAAAATTCAAGCCTACATTTTATTTCAGATATGTAGATGATATTATCTTGACAGCGCCTCCGGAATTTTTAAATTCACTTTTAGACATGTTTAACAGTTACAATAACAGATTGCAATTCACTATTGAAGTTCAAAATAATGATAGTTTAAGTTTTTTGGAAGTTAAGATTTTGAATCTTAATGGTAAAGTAATGTTTGATTGGTTTCATAAACATACTTTTTCTGGCAGATATTTAAATTTTTACTCTGCCCATTCGCAATCACAAAAAATTGGCACTATTTTAAATATGGTTGACAGAATTATGTTATTGTCTGACCCTTGTTTTCAACAAAAAAATTTTAAATTTATGATTGAGGTGCTTCTAATGAATAGCTATCCTCTACAATTTATTTTTAAGACAAT
>NW_018020901.1:139385-142046 GCF_002006095.1 Pseudomyrmex gracilis | reverse complement strand
GTATTATTTGCGCTAATTAATTAATTATTCTTATCAGATGTAACTTTTTACACTGAGGAAGGTCCAAATTACGGATCGAAACGTTTGGTCTATTGAATAAAGAATTCTTTTTATACACCTCCATCTGGTATATATTGCCTGTATCGGCCTTTTTTAATTTGTTTTATATAAAGTTGCATACGGAAGTTGCGGCTGATCTCGCAAAATGCAAGACGCATGCTAAGAATAACGCATGGTTTTAATCAGAATGCTGCGGATACTGCGGAGACGCTGTATTGTTCTCAGTACTGTTTTTAAAAAAAATAATTCTGATTAGAACGTCCAGCAGGATGTTTAAGCATCTACAAAAATCCGTTAAACCGCATATTGTTAATGAATTTAAGTTTGCGCGGAAATACGGGTGGACTTGCGGAAAATAGACGTCCTCTGCAACGGCATATAAAAACAACAAGATGCAGAGCGCGTATGCAGAAAGTTTTCTCCGTTAGTGAGTCTAAGTTGTATTGTCCAAGCAGACTAACAATATGAATCCCATCGAAGATTGTGTGGACGCTGCGGACCGTATAATAGCTGCTGCTGAAGCACTTGCTCAAAAAGCAAAACTGCTCGCAAATAATATTCGAAAAGTGCAGAGCATTGCTCAAATATCCGCGGAACAACGAAGCGGATACTTTTTCACAATCACGTGTTGTTGTACTAAAGAGGCGATATTGTTACAGCAATTGTAAGTAAACTACAGTATTACATACATTGAACAAATAAAAGAAATGAAATAAATAGAATAACGTAAATAAATTAAATGAATCAAATATAAGAAATAAAATTAAATAAATTAAATACCAATAAATGTATAAAGTATATAATGTGTGCTGTTATGTTCTTTATAGATTTAACATACTGCTGTGAAATCTAGAATAATTTCGTACGGGCCAGTGAGCAATTACGGAAGGCACGCATCATTGCTCAATCGACCCAAATTTATTTAAAAAGGTAACAAACAACATTTCCTTGTAAATAAAATCTGCTTATTAAGCGTAGTATTAAGTAGGATGCAGACGCGGCACGCAACGTCAGCGGCCTACGTGCAGTAGCATTTGGGTCGCTAAATTGCTGAATGGTCGCGATCGATCCCTTTAGAAGATCGATCGCGAGCAGCAACAGTCAGATCGTGAGTAGCTGTTGACATAACTGTGTGGCTCCGAATCAATCCGGAGAGTTTACCGCAGTAAAGCAACAGCTAAGTGTCAGTATAAGCGTGCGTTATTGTACAGTAATTGTAAACTTGGTAGTAATAAACTACGCCAGTTTTTTATAAAAGAATCTTATTCATCACTAAGTTCTTCATCTTCCCTGATCTCAACAAAACACCACCAAATCTATGTGTGTGACAAAAATGTCGTAGCGATGACTTATAGCTCTGAAGCCATCGTTCAGGATGGGAAGTACGTACAACAACGGATTCAAGATGAAGATCCGGTTTTAGACGTACCAAGTTAATTATTATTATTATTATGAATATTTGAGAGTTTCACTGTTGTAGATATATAGGGAAAACAAATCTATGTATATACTACATGTATAATATATAATATATAAAAGCTAGTCTTAATAATAATGAAAGATACTGCTCATAGTAGAGTGTACAGGTTTGTTTATCGTTCCCTCCATATCTGAATAAAAAACTATTACAATGCATTGTGTAAAATATGTATAAAACAATAATTCTGTGTGTGTGTGTGTGATATAAACGTATTGAAGTATAACAAAGAACCATACACATTGGATTCATATTAGTATTTATTCTTTTGCGAACAATACACACAGATGGAAAAAAACAAAAAAAATTTTAAGTCATAAGATGTATATAAGTTTACAGACAGAGACGTCACAAATCGCTCAACACATCGTTCCGTGCTGACCACCACGCGTATAGTTTACACACGTTCTCTATAGCGCAATGTCTCGAGTGGTTGTTGCAGTTGAAGACTCGCAAATCGTCGAAATTTCGCAGATTTTCGATGTTCTCGTAGTCGGCGTCGATAATCTCGATGATGAGAACACAATAGTTGAGTAAGTCACAAACGATTTTTGTCAACCACTGCTTCTTCTCGGCACCTTTTACATACACTAGTGTAGACCCATCGTTCGGCGCGCTTGACAGAGCGTTTCAAAGCAGCGGCTTCAAACGTTGATAACACAGCCACACAAAAAAAAAAAATTTCTTTGGCCTGGGGATCAGACCATGTTTAGTATATGTTTTTGGGGTCGCTGAATCCGAATCCGAGGTCCATTAAACCCCATCGGGTCGGAGTTCCGCCATAACCTCAAAAAACACCTGCTTGTTTATTGTGAGTCCCCTTGCCTTTCACTTGGGGTGCTTGTTTATTGTGAGTCCCCTTGCCTCTCACATTACACCATTAGACATTATGTTAGTGTCTGTTGTGTGTGGTACTCTTCAAAACATGGAGTTACGCACAAAGGAATATCATACGTGGAACAAATGTACGAGGTTCTTTGCGTTATCTTTCGCAAACTGCATAAGTGGCATCTTCGTCGTGTACTGTCCTTCGGAAAATGACGTCCAATCAATCGATTAGGGTGACTAACGTTTCGAGGGATGCTCTCAGAAACACACTTCAACAAAGCCCTGACAACCTCTAA
>NW_018020901.1:136640-139155 GCF_002006095.1 Pseudomyrmex gracilis | reverse complement strand
ATTGCCATCCAGACGTCAGTGTGAGCAACTTGTATTTGTCCTTGTGATAACTTATTTTCCAGTTTCGGCATTCCCTTTCTATTTGCTTTTACTGTCCCACATAGACCAGTATCTCGGTCATCCAAAAATTCTGCCAAGGCAGAAGATGTGTACCAATTGTCAACATACACAACGCGACCCTGACGATGGTACGGTTCTAAAAAGTGGGCGACAATATCTCCAGTAACACCTAATCCGAACTTTCTATAGTCAGTGTCTGCTCCTGTATACACAATAAAGTTTAGAATGAATCCCGTTTCACAGTCAACTAGCTCAAACAGCTTGATGCCAAACCGATTTTGCTTCAAAGGTATATACTGTTTGAATCTAAGCCGCCCTTTCCAAAGTAATAGACTTTCATCAATACAGACTTTTTTCCCTGGAGTAAGAGCTGCTGAAAATTTAGATTGACAAAAATCTATTATTGCCTTGATTTTTGCTAAAGTATGGCCTGCAATATCCGATGTCGTATTTTCATTGTCGTGAAAATGAATGTAACACAAAATCTGCAAATATCTGTCGCGAGACATCATCTGACGAAAAATTGGAGTTTGTACTAATTGATCAGTCGACCAATACCTATGTAATTTGCCTTTTCGAACGTGTCCCATGAGAATCGAAAGGCCAAGAAAATTTTCGAAGTCTTATTTGTGAGGGGAGTCCAAGGCTTCATATGGTCACTTTGAATTCTAGGATATTGAAAATGATAACGATTAGTTTCTTCAATAATCATTTCAATCAGTGAGGAGTCGAAAAAATAATTTAAGAAGTCTATAGGTGTATTATCTGCTACATTGATGTTTTGATTGATTTTAGAGGTACCGTTGAAATTTTTTATTGATGGAAAAAACCACGAGTCTTCATAAATTTGATCTTNGACATACTCCACATCTTCTAAATCTTCTAAATCAATACCATATGTTTCTTTATCGTCAGGGTCTCTTTCCTCTGACTCAAATTCGCCGCTTGTCCAAGCTTTGTCAGCCATTATCTCAAAGATAAGTGATGGAACACTTCTTGAGTAGCAAAATGTAATAACAATAACGAACAACTACTATGCTAATTAGAATATATACGTGGAAGTGTGAAAAATAACTAAGTACTATCTCGTTGTTAGATGCTACTAAAAATGACAATTTTCCGATACTTTTACCTGGAGTTCACCTATAAAATCAGTTTTTTCAACAAGTGCACAGAGAAATGTTTTTATAGAATTACCAATGTAAAAAAATTGACCTTGACATAGCTATTACTTCTAGATACTACACAATGAAAAACATACAGATACATATGTTATCATTCAGTACTTATACACCGAACTTACTAAACAAAGATGACAAGACGATCTTGATAGAGCTAGTGTCACCTCAGCGTACCCAAAGCGTCTGTTTATTGATTTTCAGATAAGATAATGTTTTGCACATACTGATCTTCAAACTTCAAAGTCGGTGAGGTAGTTAGACTTATTTACTAATATTCTTATTTACTATAGCAGATAAAATCTAGGTACACCAATTTNTAAGTTTTCAAGCGCAAATACGCATTTTCATACTTTGACCTTCAAAGTTCAAGGTCAAAGAAGTTACTAGAATTTTTTTACTAATTTTATTGTATTCAGCGACTCATAAAACGTAGGTATACCAATTTTCAAGCGCAAATACGCATTTTCATTGTTTGACCTTCAAAGTTAATTTTGAAGGTCAAAGAAGTAACCAGGATTTTTTTCAATTTTTTTCCTAAATTTAGTGCATTAAATTGACCTTATAAACATCTATTACTTTCGCTTTTCTTGTTGGTCCATATATGGACCAGTCCCGGAGCGAAAAGGTTAATCCTTCCGATGTGATACAAAATTTATTTTGCATAGGTTTTGAAATGAAAACGTGTTTGTGTTAGTATCAGTTTTATGAACACTGCAGTTAATTGTATCTCAGTTATATATTTTGTCGTATATTGTTGCATAAAATCATGGCTCGTATAAACTTGATTTTCCGGAAGATATTGATCTTCTTGAGGGTGATATATAGTTGGAGAATGAAGATGAACAATTACATAACTTGATTATACGTGTTTCAAAGAAGTATATTAGAGACATGCAGACTGGAATAATACAATGAAGTGGAATTTAAGAGGCGATACAGATTTAACAAAGACAGTATCTTATATGGAATATTGCCAAGAATTCAAGAGCCTCTTATAAAAGTTAATAATCGTGGATTATCAATATCTCTAATTTTTCAGCTCTTAATATGTTTACGATTCTATGCAACGGCATAGAATCTCTGCCTCTCTCTGCCTCTGTGAGTATTACTTCAGACGTGTATTTGTGAGCTCTGTCTTTTACGTGCTTTTTCTGCCGCTTTCTGGCCTTCGGGCCCTTTAGTTTTTGGGGTGATACTCTATTGACCACAGTACGATTCGACACCGCTCGATTCGACACAGATTTATTCGACACCAAATTATTCGACACCGTACG
>NW_018020901.1:132266-136120 GCF_002006095.1 Pseudomyrmex gracilis | reverse complement strand
AATCGTACGGTGTCGAATAATTTGGTGTCGAATAAATCTGTGTCGAATCGAGCGGTGTCGAATCGTACTGTGGTCAAACGGAACACGCCCTAGTTTTTGCAGAAGGATTTTTGGCTAAGCTTTTTTTGCCTATTTTCATCTATCTTCCTTCTTTCCTGGACCAGTGGAGTGAATTTTGCGGGAGTTTTCCGACTGGTATCTGTGTGAAGTTTTCGAGAAAGCGTTGACGGTTACCTGTCAAAATCCGCAGATGCGCTTGCGCTCCTTGGAATGGGGAGCCTCGTCGCGAATCTGAGAATTAAGGCTGTTTTCCAAAATGTCTGTGCGACATTTTCCCCCGCCTTATGCCGGCCTCGATGACAGCTACAGCGCAGCGGGAGGTATGCGGCGGCAGCATTTATCTTTGTCTCTCCAATCTGGGGTAGGTCCGTGCGGGTCTTCCTGGTATTGACATGAACGTGTCTAGAGTGCATGCTATGCGGCGTTCAATTAATGAACATGCAAATGCTGTCTCAAGGTTGCTCTTGACCAGTAAAGATTCATCTGATAGAAGATTTCAGATTGAATCCGCCTTTAGGTCCTGCAAGGAAGCATTTTTTGAGCTATCTACGCTATATCTCTACTTGCTTGATGAGAGAAAGAATGACTCCTTATCGCCTGAATCGGTCAAAAACATTATAACTCAGGCGCTATCGCAATTTAGTGTGGAATCTTTGCGTGAAAACCATGATATTGTAAGTTCTGGTACTCCTCGCTCTTACGCATCAGTTGCCGGAGCATCAGTTTCGGCAATAAAGATAGCACGCGGTCCGGCCATCCCGGTTAAAAAATCTACAAATATTTTAGTTATGCCTAAAAAAGATACTCAAGATAAATTTGCCTTATCTAAGGAAACTAAGGAGACTTTTAAAAAAATTATAAAACCTGTGAATTTTAATTTAAAAGTCAATCGAATAATGTCAACTCGGAACAAGGGAGTACGTATTGAGGCTTTTTCTGGTGACATTGATAAAATTAAAAACTCTAAGGAATTGGATAAGGCCGGTTTAGAGATCAAGCAGTTTACAAAGCTCAAACCTCGTTTGATTTTACACGATGTTCTTGCCGACATGTCTAAGGAAGATCTGAAGACTGAGCTGATTGCTCTCAATCTAGACAGGACGATCGATACCGATGTGGATGTTGTTTACATTTTCCCACCGAAAAGAAATAGATCCTACGTCAGCTGTATTATTGAGGTGTCTCCAGCCATACGCGCGAAGTTATTGACAGGCTCACATGTTTATATTAATTATTTTGCATGTCGATTGGAAGACTATGTTCGTGTCTTGCAGTGCTACAAGTGCTTGGCTTTCGGTCATATTTCGAAGAACTGCTCTGCGGCTTCCCTTTGTGGACACTGCGCTGAAGCGCAAGAGATGAAAGACTGCCCTAAAAAAGATAGCACTGCACTATGTGGTAATTGCAAGCGATGGATGAACGAAGAGCAGCCTCACTCGACGTTAGATGGCAAAACATGCCCGATTCTAAGAAAGCGTTTGGAAGAGAAGATCAAAAATATCAATTATGGCTAATACTTCAACTACCTTGGATTGCTTACGAGTCTGTCACGTGAACTGTCAATCTTTACTGGCACATATTGATGAGTTCAGGGATTTCTTTGTTAAGTCACAGTACCATATTATTTGCCTATCCGAAACCTGACTTAAACCTGTGATCACTGACCAGATGGTCTCTCTATCTGGTTATCAATTATACAGATGCGACCGCATTGGCAAGAGTGGTGGTGGAGTTGCCTTCTTTGCAGTCAACTCGTTAAAAGTAAAGATACTTGCTTTCTCTGATAGTTTGTATTGCAGAAAGCCTGAGTTTATGTTTGCGGAAATTTCTGCTGTTCATGAGAAACTATTACTTGCTGTTGCTTACAGGCCTCCTCACAGTGGCCATCTGCAAGACTTCTTCAATATGTATTTTAATCTCTCTGCATTGTACAGGCACACCATCATCTTTGGTGACTTTAATGCCAATTTAATAACCAAAAATTTTGATTCCGAACAAATAATTAATTTCATCAACTCTTCTGCTCTTTACTTAGTGCCTTACGAGCTTACACACCATACATCTTCTTCTGCTACTTTTTTTGACTTGTGTATTGTGGATGACAGCGAGAGGATCGTTACTTTTAATCAACCGGGTGTATGTTTTCTATCCTCTCATGATTTGATTGAAATAACCTATAATATTCTTGTTAGAAGACGTGATGTTAGAACGATCAATGTCAGAGACTATAGTTGCTTCAACTGGAACCACTTCCTTTCCGAGCTTTCTGACTGTGACTGGAATATCTTTGCAAATTTGGAAGAGATTGACGATAAAATTGCCTGGTTCTATGGTAACCTTTTAAATTGCTACAACAAACATGCGTCACTTAAGACAATACACCCGAAGCATCTGCCTGCTCCTTGGATCACGCCTGATATCAGGACCTGTATGCAGGAGAGAAATAAACAACGTAGAAGATGGCGCAGGAATAAAACTGAAGCTAGCTACAGTCTCTATAAGAGACTAAGAAACCAGACCCAGGCAATGGTGCGTGAGGCCAAGCAGAATTACTATCTGTCAATTTTCTCGAACAAGAAGGATCCTGCAACTATCTGGAGTAATCTACGCCAGTTGGGACTTGTAAAGTCAAAAAAATCTGACAGGAGTCTGCTCTTTTCTACAGAAGAGCTTAATTTCTTCTTTCTAGTTGATTCGAATAGTTCTGATTTAAACGGGATTTACCTTGGTGATAAATCATATAAGGATGAAAAATTTTATTGGAGAAATATTGACAATAATGACGTTTGTCAAGCCATTTGTAGGATTAAATCAAATGCAATGGGCATAGATGGTCGTTCTCTTGACATGGTCGTTCGCGCTTTGCCTTGTATTACACCTCAAATTGTACATTTATTTAATCATTGCCTACTCCACGGTGTTTTTTCATCGCTCTGGAGATCGGCTATAGTGTGTCCGATCCCTAANATCAAGTGTCCCTCTGAACTCAAGCATTACAGGCCGATATCTTTATTGTGTGTACTTTCCAAGGTCCTTGAGAGTCTTGTAGCTAGTCAGATCACAGAATATGTCGAGACTAATAATCTTCTTGATCCNTTCCAGAACGCTTATAGGAAGAATTACTCAACTCAGACTGCCCTTATCAGAGTTATCGATGATATGAGGTATGCTGCCGATCAGAGAGAAATAACTATACCTGTATTTTTTTATTTTTCTAGGGCCTTCGACTGTGTTAACCATCAGATTCTAATCAACAAACTTAAAAATCTTAATTTTTCTTCTTCTGCTCTTAAATGGCTATGCTCCTATCTCTTTGGTAGAACGCAGGTGGTGAGAGACCCTACAGGGGGCGATTATTCAAAGGATCTGCCTGTTCGGTGTGGTGTTCCTCAGGGCTCGGTTCTTGGTCCCTTACTGTACACACTATATGTTTCTGATTTTGGCAAGAATTTACAATATTGTAAATATAATTATTACGCGGACGATTTGCTTATTTACATTCATACAGGGTGCGTCGCCAAAATCCGGACAAATTTCAATTTGATATTCCCTCCGTTCAGTACCATTGGCAGATGTCGCGATTGGCATTCAAATAGCTTGACGCATGTACTAAACTACCATAACTTCGAAACAGTCGCAATGTTGAAACCTAGTGCGGAGTACAACCGAAGAGCCGCGATTATCGAAAGTATTCGCGCCGGGCGCTCGGCGACAGAAATCATTCGGTTTTTCGGGTATCCGAGATCGACTGTGTATGATGTCTTCGCAAAGTATCGGGAGTCGGAGAAGTCCAA
>NW_018020901.1:110787-131266 GCF_002006095.1 Pseudomyrmex gracilis | reverse complement strand
TATTACCAAAGTCAACTTAGATATCTGCAACGTAATTGAGTGGGCAACTAGTAATAAACTTGCTTTAAATGCAAGTAAAACTTCGGCTATGATTTCTGGTACTAGGAGATATATTAGCAACTTTGTCCATGATGGCTTGCCTCGGGTCGTGGTTGATGGTGTGGAGATTTCTTATAGAGATTTTGTTGTTTATCTAGGTGTCACTATTACTAGTACACTTTCGTGGGAACATCATGTTATTCGAACTGTATCGCGGGTAAACTCTTCCCTACATCAACTCAAGACTTTTAAGCGCTTGCTATCGACGGGGTTACGAACTAAGCTCGTATCCTCTTTGCTCATTCCTCATTTCGATTATTGTTGCACTTTGCTTACTGATATCACAGGTGAATGTAACCTTCGCTTGCAACATTCTCTGAATACGTGTATAAGGTTTATTTTCGATGTGAAATGGTTTGAACTAGTATCACCTTATTACGAAAATTTGCAATGGCTAAAGATCGCATCTAGAAGATCATTCTTTCTCGGATGCCTTGTGTATAAATTATTGGAAATTTGTCGTCCGCGGGTATTGTATGACTCTTTCGTTTTTCGGCGGAACGATGTATCTCATAATACCAGAGCTGACAGAGAGGCACTTGTTCTTCCACTGTCTCGAACAGAATTATTCAGGCGCTCATTTAGATGTGTCTCGGTGGACATTTGGAACTCGATTCCTGCCGAAATGCGAAATGAGTCCTTTGATATTTTTTGTAGAAGGTGGTATAATCATCTGCTAACAAATCCATCTTGATTTTACCTGATATGGTTTTGTTTTATATTTTTCTTATTATATTTTTCTTCTTATTCTTTTGCAAGTGTGAGCACAAGAATATATGTAGGTTGATAAACATTAAATGTATCTACTCTTTATCAATTTATTGCGTTTAGTATAACATAAGCATTCTGTATTCTGCCTTGTTATGCATAATTCTGCATAGAAATTTACATATTTTATTATTTTCTTTATTTTTCTGTTAAGTTCAGCACAAATTTATATATTCAATTTCGCATATCTGTTTGACATACCGTTAAATTTTGATATTTGTGTAGCGAAGTTTATATATTCGCATGTTTTTGCTAAACTTAACACTTGTTTCTGCGTTCTTATATATTTTATTGTGTTTATATGTATTTTCTTATATTTTTGAAATATTTATCACTTGTTACGCATATATTTATAATTTATATTTTTGAATTTATATTTTTGAATTTATATTTTTTTATTTATATTTAGTATTTATATTTTCTTCCTTCTAATTAATATTTTTGTATTTAGATTTTTCTTTACTTATGTAATTTTTTTATATATTCATCTAATACTCAGTTATATAGTTCTTTGTACTTATATTGTATATTTTCTGCGCTTATAATTTTTTTTTGTATTGCAAGCGCTTGAGGGGAATTCTTCCCAGAGCGCAATATAAATAAAGCATAATCAATCTATCAATCAATCAACGGCAAGTTATCAGGTTAGATATTATTACTATATGTGTTTTAAATATAAATATCATACATTTAACCGAGCAATTTTATATTATATATTTAGTTATATTAATTCAATGGGTGCATTCAGAAGCACAACCGCTTACTGAGCAGTTAAGTAGCAGTAACATGTGATTGGTTTGAATTTGAAGGTAAATCAATCATATTTGATTGCTATTTAGCCACTCAGTGAGCGATTGTATCTCTGAATGTATTCAACTATGCATTTATTTCTTAGTTTATATTAAAGTATTATTTTTGTTGTACAGCTTGTTACAGGAGATCTTTTATCTTTTTCTCAACCAACTGTGTCTCGTATTGTATACAAAATATCAACATTACTTGCCGCTGAAATGCTTGATATAATCAAGATGCCAATATCTCACGAAAAGCAAATTGAAAATCAAAGACTGTTTCGACAAATGGGTTCTATTAGAAATAAGAGCGGTCTTCCAGGAATAGATGGAGCAATCGATTGCACTCATATTTGTTTGATACATACAAAGTTTAACCAAATTACAGAATTATACAGAAATCGAAAAGGATATTTTTCACTTAATACAAGCAGTTGTTGGGCCTAGCATGGAACTTTTGAACATCGTGCCGCAGTGGCCAGGAAGCCAGCATGACAGTAGAATATTTCAAAACTCAAGATTGTATATGCTATATACTGAACGGCAATTGACTGGTGTACTTGTAGGAGACTTAGGATATCCATGTTTGCCGTTTCTTTTAACACCAATCGCAAATCCGACGCAGAAATAACATTCAACTGTGTTCATAGAAGAACTCGACGGATCATTGAAAGAACGTTCGGTGTTTGGAAACGTCGATTTTCTTGTTTATCCAGAGGACTTACAACAAAACTAATATGCAGTACTTCAATTGTAATGGCATGTGCTGTTTTACACAATTTGTCACTTTATGATAATATTCTACTTGAAGACTTGGATCATTATGAAGAAATTGAGGGAGGAATTTTAGTTGAACTACCTGTGTATGGCAACCAGGAGAAGGCTTAGCAATGCGTGCTGCTGTTATTGATAGATTATATGGACAAACAGAATGAAAAAGTCAGATATAATGTAACAAATAGTATAACAAATAATATATCAAATATTTAATGTTGTACATAAATAAATAAATAAATGTTTTTTAGTAATAAAATATATTTTTTACACAGCCATTACACATTTATTACATAGATATTATAGATTTATTTAGAACACTTAACTTATATAAGCTATATGTAGATATATTATATGTAAATGAGGAACGTTTTTTTTTGGTAGAACTCTTAGTTTTTTTGTAATATAGTTTTTTAAAAATTCTATTAAATAATATATTTAAAAATGAGAATCATTGATCATCTTGTATTTTATCAATTTTTTTTTCTTTATTTAATAGCAACTCACTTAGTTCATATTTTGCTTGAGCTTCGCACAACTGAAATTTGCAGTTGCTTTATATGTTCCACTGTTAATTCTTGAACACAAAATTCGTGAGCTAATAAGTTATTTTCTCTTTTTAATTTTATTTCCGATAGTTCTTTTTCTTGCTCTATTATTTGTTTAAGACGTTGAATTTTGAGTTCCTGTTCAGAGTTTATTTCCACAGATTGATTCTTAACATCATAAATATCTTTGGGTTTTGTTTTTTTCTTCTGGATCATAAATGACGTAGAAACTGTAATTAGTAAAAACAATTATAAAATAATAAATAATTTAAATAATTAATATAATAGTAATAAAATATACCAAATAATATAAGAAAATAATTAAAAATAATAAAAAAACTACACACAAAAAAAATAAATAATATAGAAACTACTGTTAATTTGACAATTAATTATTTTTAGACTTAATGTACGTATTTGATGCAAAAGTTTTTTCTGATGGAGAAGCGTTAGATTTCTCCTGCAAAAGTGCAGTATCTTGTTTCTTCGTCTCCATTGAATTGACATCTGAATATTAACATATTTATGCATTTCATTAAAACCTAGTTATATATAAAAACAAAAGTACAACAAACTAACATAATATTCACAAGAAATTGAAGATAAATTGTACAAAGCAAGTAAAAAGTAAGCAATAATTAATACATATTTAGTGCAAACGGTTCTTGAGATAAGACAACAGATATTTTTTGTATCTCATGTGTATTTGAAACACACTTTTTTTGTTTTCATTGAATTCATATCTAAATATTATAAAATTTGTATATAATTTAATTAAAAATTTTAATATTTATATAAATAAACGCAATCTAATTAAATTATGAGCAATATCAAATTACCTACATAATGTTTGCTAAATAAATTATATCTGTAAAACTACAACTCCAATAATTTTAGTAGCAATTTAATAAATTAAAAAACAATAGTACCGTTTATGGATCGTTTAGCTATCTGAAATGTAGCTTCTTCATCTGAAATTTTAATAACAGTATAATCCTCTGTTGTGTTTGTTTCTATTTTTTGTTGTTCTGCCTCTTTCGCATTTTTCACAATATCGAATATTATTACTGAATTGTTGCGAATAAGTTGTCTCTTATCTGCAATTATTATAAAGACATAATTTATAACACACTTAAATGTTTAAGAGAAGACAAGAAGTATGTAAAAAATGTACTCCTTATCTTCTTCCACTAAACAAAATTTATGTAAAAAGACAAAAAAAAAGTAAAAATATTTGGTTATATTTTTATGTACTTACTATGTATTTCAGCTTCTGAATCATCGCATGAAAACTGTGTTGGTGCTGTTTCTAACAAATGTGGTGTAATAAGAGCAATATCAGGATCTAGCTCAGGCAATTTTTGCTCTGGGCCACCTCCAGTACCTAATTTTGCTTGACGTTCTTTTGTTAATATATATTTCTTTGGCCTGTTTTCATATTTGCCCCAAGTTTTTTAAGTTGTTGTACTGATCTTTATAAAATAGATTGGGGTTAAATTAGATTATATATGTGTGTGGAATATTGAGATAAAACACACATATAAGCGAGAGAGAGAGAGAGAGAGAGAAAAAGAGAGAGAGAGAGAGACAGACAGACAGACAGACAAACAGAAAGAAACAGAAAGAAAAGGGAGAGAAAGAAAAACAGAGAGAAAAGAAGAAAAGAAAGGAAGAGAGAGAAACAGAGAGAGATAAAGATTGGGAAAGGGAGTAAAGAAAAAAGTAAAATGTGTGTGTATTTAATATTTTTCTAGTACAAACACATTACATTAATTTTATGGCTCTAACCTCTTGAGTAATAATACTAGATAAATTATATTCCTCAGTAATTTTTCTTCATGCTTTATCTTTTTCTTTCAAAGTAGAGGCATCACTTTTCTTAGCTTCAATAATTGAACTATATTCTTTTAATATTTGGAGAAAAACTTTTTTCACTAAATCAGTATAATATTTACTACTACTTTTAGGTTGTCTCAACATTTTGAATAAACGTAAATTTATATTTTCATTTTATCTGAAGAGATCTTCCTTCTCATAATTTTTTGGCTTATTTAAACTTTAGCATGCGTAAACCATAGAAAATAATTAATATGATCGACATTATCAAAAAATAATCGTAGAAAAATTCACAGCTGGGATTGGTTAATTCTCTAGAAATTTTCCGAAAATGCCCGATCATCACATAAGTATATTACAGAATACACTTAAGCATTTACTTATTTAAGTTAAGCTTGATGTTAATAAGTCAAACTTCATCACTGGCTTCTTCATAGAGTTTGACTTATTTGAGAACTATGAATACATCATGTAAATAAGCTCGACTTTGCTTATAAGTAAGACTTAATCAAGTCAATCTTAAGTTCAAATTTAAGTTGGGACTATGAATATCGCCCTTAGTGAAGTCTTCGGACTGGTGCGCGGCAATGCTTTGGCATTGCCGATGTTGCCGGGAAAATGACCAAACTTGATCATTTAGAGGAAGTAAAAGTCGTAACAAGGTTTTTGTAGGTGAACCTGCCGTAGGATCATTAACGTTTTCCGGAGGTCCTGCCATCTGTGTGAGGCGCCAGCGTGAAATACGCGCGCTTTGTGCGCACGGTTGCGCAGTTGCAACTGTAAAAAAAGCTCCGTCTCTCAAAAGAGACCAGAAGAAGAAAATTCAAATATCACGCAAAAAGGTGTGGAATTGGAAAGGTTAGAGGAGAGCGAACAGAGGCGGTGATATCCGATCGCCGCTTTCTCTCTCAACCGCGGCAGCCAAAACACGGTTAGCTGTGTTGTCGGTCGCCGTGTGCGCTGCCGCGCGAGCAGCAGAAACTCTGGTCGCGCGCACGCTCGTTCGCTTGGAAATACCGCGCGGCGTGTTCTGCCGGTATTGGAGCGGCGGCAGGATCGTGCGTGCGCTTCCGTGAGAAGAGTAACACGTGAGTGGAATCGGGTGTATCCTTCGTTAGATATATTTCTCTCTCTTGCTCTGAGAAAAAGAAGGATCCGACGCGATTCGGAGCGAGATCGACGATCTCTCGGGCGGGGTGTTTCGTCGTTTGCGACTCCCGCCGTCGTGCGCGACNGTGGAAAATGTCGCGCGGTCGAGCATCAGCAGCCGCCGGATTAAGATCGCTCGAGCGGAGCAACCTAAGCGCGATCGCGTACAGCGGATCGATTTTGATTCGCATAACGCGCGCACGACAGGACAAATCGTGTTCACGAGAGTTTTGTTCGATGATTTTTAAAAGAAATTTTGCTCCGGCTCCCGGCCGCAAGGAAGGAAAGAAAGAATTACAATAGCACGCTACCGATTTTTGTCGCGTGAGTTCGATCCACTTGAGACGGAGAGAGTGAGCTTCGCGCGCACTCTCGGTCTCTTCAATTAATGCCGTAGCTCCTCCCGTGTGCGTGTGTTTCCTATCTACGGCAGAAGGAAAATAACCGCAAACACGTGTAGAGACGACGGTCCGCGTGTACTCGGACGCGCGGCTGGCTGGCTTGTTTTGGTTTTTTTTAAACAAATGCCGATTGGATAAATGAGCGAGAATTGTCACGGCGTGGCCTCTCACGGCAACGTCAAACATTTTTACAAAAGAACGATTACCCTGAACTGTAGATCACTTGGCTCGTGGGTCAATGAAGAACGCAGCTAATTGCGCGTCAACTTGTGAACTGCAGAACACATGAACATCGACATTTCGAACGCACATTGCGGTCCACGGATACAATTCTTGGACCACGCCTGGCTGAGGGTCGTTTTGATAATACAAAACTGCTTGCGCGCCCCGTGGCGATAGTGAGTAAACAATAAGAGATGTGAAAATTATTATCTCTTTTCTTCTCTCGCTTAACACAACGGGGTCGCGCACGAGCGATTGTTGGACGTTCGTCTAGCTTTCCCGCAAGGGATTGTCGACGTTGTCTGAAATGATAAAAAAACGGCGGCGGAGTCGCGCGCGTTGACGAAAACTCCTTTCAAAAATATGTGTGATGAAGAATCACACATATTTTTGTGCGATAACACACGAACGGCCCGTCGCGCACACTGCGAGATTTGTCTCGCAAAAAGAGAAAATGTCCTTTTTGTGGTGGTCTCTCTGAGTGTAAGTGGCGGGACGTGTGTGTCGCTGTGCCTCGTTTTTATTTTAAACACACGTATTAGACGGGAGAAAAATTGTCTTGCGCGCGCGCATTTTGTAAACACAAAACCTCGAAGGAGTCGGAATCTCTCTTGTTGCTGTGTTGTCGCGCACGTCGCGGCGGCGAGGTGATATGATGAGAGATGATTATGTCTCTTCTAAATCGATGGATTTTTGTGTGTGTGTCGCGCGGCGCAAACAAAAAACTTGTGCGATTTTATGCCTGTTGATTGTTTTGCGTGTTCATATGCGCAAAGTACTCTCGGCGCCTTCAGAGCAGGCGAGATTACCCGCTAAATTTAAGCATATTATTAAGCGGAAGAAAAGAAACTAACCAGGATTTTCTTAATAGCGGCAAACAAACAGAAGGAAAGAGTTCAACACCGAATCCCGCGGTCCCGCCGCAGAGAAATGTGGTGTTTGGGAAAATCCGTTTATCCCGGGGCGTCGCGTCGCGTCGCGTCCAAGTCCATCTTGAATGAGGCCACTTACCCGCAGAGGGTGCCAAACCCGTATGTTCCGAAAAATCAGACTTCTTGCCGCGAGAATGTTCTCGAAACCTTGATCGCCGGTTCAACGTTATACCAGAGCGAACGTACTGTTTTCGTTTCTTTTTTCTGTATTTTCGACATGAACATTCTTGAGACAAACAGTCGCTGTCGCTCGTTCATTGGTTGCCTAAAATCACACAAGCCTAACTTGTGTGCTACGAAGGCGATGTTACCGAGTGATCGAAGTAAGCCGGGCACTGTACGACACACATCCGTCCGGGAAACAAGTAACGCGAGAGCTCTCAGTCCGGCACAAATCTTAGTAACAAATAAATCCGACATACTCAGTTAACTGTTGTGAACTCTGTTGTGTACCGATCACTGCCTTATCCCAAATCCCGTACCGGCAAACAATATATAAATATATAAAAATTAGTGTGCGCGCGAAAATAATAATTATCGGAGGCGCGTGCACATTAAATGGTCCTTCGAGCCGGATAAACGGAAAACGGACATACGGATCGATACGAACAGTGTGCGGGAAAGTGTGAGTGAAAAGAACAGTACAGTGCAAGTTAAACGCAGACTCGCACAAGGTTATTGTGACTTTATGACCGATGTGCAGTGTATGTGTTATATCCGCGCGCAGTGCCGTGAAAACCACTACCGTGCCAAGACAGTGCCGATTCGTAGCGAGATACCAAATTTGTCTCCTCGCACAAGGATGAGGCATTGAAACTGTAACTGTAGAGCCTCCCGCCTGAATCAAGCGTCGTGCAGTCAATCGTTCGCGCATCAATACGCGCTTCAAATTATTCATTTTGCCGTGTGTCGTTCCGTGTACTCTTTGTCAACACGCGCGCACGTGCATATCGCGCGCTGTTTAGCTCTTTGCTCAGCGTCACTCCAGTTTTCATTATTCGCTTTACCGCGTGTTCCGCGACTTCTGTGTTCACGCGCTCACACGTGTATGCGACGCTGTCCAGCTCATTGTTCAGCGTCTTTGCTATTATTGTGCTCCTCAGCACGTTATCTCGGACTGTGTCCTGCGTAATCCGCAGTGTCGCGCATTAAAGAGCCGATCACGCATCTTGTGTCGTGAACTGTCAATATTTTACAGTGCACATTAATACGCCTGAGTGCGACGTCCGTCGTCACACATCTTGCTTGAGAACATTCAGTGACTAGTGTCGATTTTGTGCTTTGCACTTATCGATTATGTCGGAAGATCTGCAAGATCTAATAATCGAGCAATCCGCTACGATTGCCTCGATAAAGCGAGTGCTTGCCAATTTCAAAAAATTAGGCAAGGCAAATATTATTTCGTACAAGGCGAAGAACCGGTTGGATCATCTCGAGACGAATGTGGAGCGAATGTCGGCGCTTGAACATCCGGCTACTCCAAGTCGCAAAACCTGACGAGCAACGATCCGTCAGCTACTTTACTGAGGAGGAATTCTATACCGCGGAAGACGTCTACCACGACGCGGCAGATTACCTCGCGGAGATCATCGGTAAACTTTTACATGGCGATATAAATCCCCCATCATTGGTAAGCGACGTCTCATTAAGAGATTCCAGTGCCGTTGCACTGCAGTTACCTTGCATCTCGTTACCGAAATTTTCCGGTAGTTTCGCCGAATGGGAGAATTTTCGCGGAATATTCGAATCGTTAGTAGATTCTAAGTCATCGTTGTCAAACACGCAAAAACTGCATTATCTAAAAACTAGTGTCACAGGCGAGGCCGATTTGTTGATAAATCATATCCAAATTACAGACACGAATTACGACGCTGCATGGAAATTGCTTAACAAAGAATATGATAATCAACGTGCTATTATTTACGCTCATATTCATAATTTTGCTGATTTGCCGATAATGAAAACGGAGACGGCCACCGAGTTGAAAAATTTACGTGATACAGTTGCCGCCTCTCGCAGCTTTAATTAACTTGGAAAGGCCTGTCGATAAATGGGACAATTTGTTGGTTTATATAATATCTCAAAAGTTTAGTCTACGCACACGCAACGAGTGGAATCTGCAACGCGGAAAATCTAGTGCGTATCCGACTTATGAGGAAATCCGCGAATTTATGACGCTGCGTATTCGCGGTCTTACCGATCATACAAAATTGAATCTCGACGTCTCGTCTAATAAAAATAAAAGTCTTAATCGCTCTAATTCAAAACTCGCATCAGTTAATAATGTAGATGCCAATAAATGTTTAAATTGCTCTGGCAATCATCGTCTAATACATTGCGACGATTTCAAAAGGAAATCCGTTGAACAGAGAACTCAATTTCTCAAATCACATAAATGTTGTTTTAATTGTTTAAAAGTCGGACATTTTCCGAACAATTGTACAAGTAAAAAACGGTGTAGTTATTGCAAACGAACGCATCATACGCTCATCCATCGTGACGTTAACTCGCTTGCGAAGAGTTCTAGCGAAAGTTCTATTGCTGAAAATAAATGTAGTAATTCGAGCACTACTGCCGCTGAAACAAAGAAAGAAGCCGCTGTCGCTTCTGTTCAAACGATCCATACGCCGATAAAACAACCACCGAACGTACTCTTAGCGACTGCATGGGTTATACTGCGTACAAACAACGAACGTAAATTTAAAGTGCGTGCGTTGCTGGATCAAGGCTCCTCCGTTAGTTTTATATCTGAATCGTTGTGTCAATCGATGCGCACAAAACGATACCGCGCGAGCCTACACGTACATTGCTTTGGTAAACGATACAATGGCGTAGCAAAATATCAAGTGTCGCTTACTCTCGAGCCTTGTCACATACAAGGTCTTTCGTTTCCGTTGACAGAATTTGTCTATCAAAAAATTACTTTATACGCGGGCTCAAGATTTAAATCAGTAGCTTCTTGGCCTTATTTGAGTAAACTAGCTCTCGCGGATCCCGATCCGTGTAGTGGTCATCTGATTCATTTACTAATTGGAGCAGATTTGTACGAAGCACTATTACTCAATGAAATAAAGCTAAGCCCCGTCGGCACTCCGACGGCTCAACGCACGGCGTTAGGGTGGATACTATCCGGTCCTACCTACGGATCTGCTGACTTCGTAGCCGGACCCGTCCACTCGTTAAATTGCACGTTAAATCCACCGATCGACTCCCTTCTTCAAAAATTTTGGGAGATCGAAGAAATTCATTTCGAACCGCTGTTATCGGAAGAAGAACAACGATGCAAGCAGCATTTTGTTGACACGCATCAACGAGCCGCTAATAGCCGATATATTGTACGTTTACCATTTAAAACCAGTCCTCCAATTGACATTGGATCTTCGCGGGAAATTGCCGCGTTATTATACTCAAAATTAGAAAGACGTTTCAAAAATAATTCAGATCTCGCACAGCGGTATCACGATTTTCTTTATGAGTACCAAGAAATGGGGCATATGGAAGCCGTCGCCGATGACACTCCGACCTGCTTTCCTCCAGTGTATATTCCGCATCATCCTGTAATACGCGAGTCAAGCAGCACGACTAAACTTCGTGTGGTATTTAATGCATCATGCAAAACTAGTAACGGTTCCACCTTGAATGATCATCTCATGACTGGACCAAAATTGCAACGCGATTTGTCTGCCATTTTATTACGATGGAGACAATTTCGATATGTATGTACTGCCGATATAGAGAAAATGTTCAGACAAATACGCATTCATCCGGACGATGCCGACTTTACAAGAATATTTTGGCGATNTTGCNATGATNTGCCGATCGAATCTTTTCGATTATCAACTGTCACCTACGGTACAGCTCCTGCACCGTACTTAGCTCTACGCGTTCTTAATCAATTAGCGATTGACGAAGGCCAAACTTTGCCGAAAGCTCGAGAAATTTTACAAAATTTTATTTACGTCNATGACGTCTTATTCGGAGCCGACAACGTTCCGTTACTCCGCGACAGTCGCGATCAACTTCGCGAATTGATGTCTCGTGGAGGATTTTATCTATGCAAATGGGCCGCCAATTCGTCTGAATTATTACACGATATTCCGGCCGGAGAGCATGAGCTGGCCATCAAACGTTCTCTTAACAAAGATGATACGCTGAAGGTACTCGGCCTGACTTGGAGGCCACAGGAAGATGCATTTCGTTTTCAAATTACGTTGCCTTCCGTCGACATGAACACAAAACGGTCAATTTTGTCATTTATTGCTAAATTTTTTGATCCATTGGGATGGGCGTCTCCCGTAACAATTATTTTGAAAATAATGATACAAGAATTGTGGCTCAAAAAATATGACTGGGACATTCCGCTTGCTGCCGACTTATTCGACCCATGGTTAAAGTATTGTACCGAGTTCTCAAAATTAAAAGAAATTCGCGCTCCCCGCTGGACCGGGAAGCACAAAGAAAATTTAGCCGTCGAATTACATGGGTTCGCTGACGCATCAAATCGCGCATATGCTGCCGTCATTTATTTAAGAGTACTTCATTCACTCAGTGAGTTTTCAGTCGTATTATTAACCGCTAAAACGAAAGTCGCTATTAAAACAATTAGCGTGCTGCGGTTCGAGTTAAACGCAATAGTATTATATTTATTAACTCGATTACTCGAATTTGTACAGAATTTGTTAGATTTAAGACGCACTCCGACGTACGGATGGACGGACTCTTCGGTCGCGTTAGCATGGCTTCGAAATCATCCATCGAAGTGGAGTACGTATGTCGCGAATCGTGTATCGGAAGTGCAAACTCGACTTCCGTCAGTTAAATGGAATCATGTTCCGTCAAAAGAAAATCCTGCCGATTGTGCCTTACGAGGCTTATTGCCCGCGGAGTTCATTAATCACTTTCTTTGGTGGTCAGGTCCCGCATGGCTGCGCCAACCCTCTCCCGCGTGGCCGATTCATAAAAATTTTAAAGATCAGTTTGAATTTAATGATGAAACAATTGATTCTGAATTACGTTCCAAAGCTCACACTCATGTATCAGAGGCCTCAGAATGGGAATAGCCGAATAAAGTCTCCACATGGACAAACTTAATTCGAGTCATTGCTTTTGTAAAACGTTTTATTAGTAATTTAAAATGCCGCACGTCCAGATCGGACAATAAATCGGTGTGTTTCTCTGCCGCCGAACTTAAAGCGGCTTCCTTATTTTGGCTACGTTACGTACAACAAAGCCATTTTCAAAAGGAAATTCAAGCTTTAACAATTAATCGTTCAGTGCCTAAATCCAGTTGTTTGGCATCTTTATCTCCCTTTCTCGAGGGAGACAAATTAATTCGCCTTGGCGGGCGGCTTGGAAATTCGCCGCTTTCTTTTAAAGAACGGCATCCAATCATTTTATCGAAGCATCGAATTTCGGATTTATTAATCGCTCAAGCGCACAAAGCCGCTCTGCACGGTGGCACTCAGTTAACGTTGCGACTTGTACGACAAAATTATTGGATTTATTGCCGCACGCTCCAGTGTAAAATCTTATATCCATTCCTGCGTCACTTGCGTGCGTGAGCGCGCGCGTACGTCTCAACAGCTGATGGGAAATCTTCCCAGTCCACGCGTGACGCCTTCAGCACCGTTCACTCACACGGGAATTGATTATGCAGAACCAATGCACATTGTTCCGACTGTAAGCAGAGGCCAAAAATCAAGAAAATATTATGTAATATTCTTCATTTGCCTCGCGACTAAAGCCGTACATCTAGAGTATGCCGACGATTACGCGACTTCCGGATTTCCCGCAGCGTTTAAGCGATTCACAAGGCGCCGTGGTCTACCGTCAGATCTATATAGCGACAATGGTACGAATTTTCAAGGCGCCGATCGAGAGACATTATCTGCCGCTTTTCAACGACTTATTGCCGATACAAAGGTCAAAGACGCGATTGTCCATGACAAAATAAATTGGCACTTTATACTCCCTTCCGCTCCGCATTTCGTCGGTCTCTGGGAGGCAGGCGTGAAAAGTTTAAAATTTCATCCCAAACGAGTGGTCGGGTCTCGCACGCTGTCACAAATAAAGTTTGCTACGCTTCTGTGTCAGATTGAGGCTTGCCTAAACTCACGGCCGATTTCCGCGTTACACGATGATCCAGATGATTTTTTAGTTTTGACTCCCGGACATTTCTTAATTGGTCGTCCAATAATTAGTCCGCCAGAGGAATTTACGCTGGATATTGATACAAATCGGATGTCTCGCTGGCAGCAGGTGAATGCAATGCTCGAACAGATCTGGCGATCTTGGTCTACCGATTATCTGCGTACGCTGCATCAAAGACGTAAATGGCAGGAAACTCAGCCGGAGTTAAAATTTACCGAGTTAGTTTTATTAAAAAATAACTTACTCCCACCATCGAAATGGGAGCTAGCTCGCGTAGTAGAAGTCTATCCGGGAAGAGATAAGCATGTTCGAGTTGTTACTTTACGTACTGCCAAGACGACATTAAAGCGACCAATAACTCAGATCTGTCGAGTGCAGATATCAAGTGACACTGACTCTTAGATATTACTTCTTGGGTAAACCTGTTAATTATTACTGCCGATATATTAAGATTGTACCAAATGTAGTAAATACTCGCCCATTATTATATTAACCGTATAATTAATTTGTTATGTAAAAGCTTTGCGACTCATTTATTGCGAATTGTTGTCTTTTAATTATACTCTAATCAAATTAATTGCGAATTATTGTATCTTTATTCTCAAGTTATTGGGTCTTCAATCACATCTGTACTATAATGTTATCGCCGAGTGTGCCGAACTGATTGCACACCGTAATTATAATTAGATTACTGCGGTTGTTTCGTAACCTGTGGCCGGTATACGAGGCGGGCGGGATGTTTCGAAAAATCAGACTTCTTGCCGCGAGAATGTTCTCGAAACCTTGATCGCCGGTTCAACGTTATACCAGAGCGAACGTACTGTTTTCGTTTCTTTTTTCTGTATTTTCGACATGAACATTCTTGAGACAAACAGTCGCTGTCGCTCGTTCATTGGTTGCCTAAAATCACACAAGCCTAACTTGTGTGCTACGAAGGCGATGTTACCGAGTGATCGAAGTAAGCCGGGCACTGTACGACACACATCCGTCCGGGAAACAAGTAACGCGAGAGCTCTCAGTCCGGCACAAATCTTAGTAACAAATAAATCCGACATACTCAGTTAACTGTTGTGAACTCTGTTGTGTACCGATCACTGCCTTATCCCGAATCCCGTACCGGCGAACAAATAAATAAAAATTAGTGTGCGCGCGAAAATAATATTTATCGGAGGCGCGTGCACACTGTAGAAACCGGTGCTCGCCTTGGGAGGATCTCTCCTTAGAGTCGGGTTGCTTGAGAGTGCAGCTCTAAGTGGGTGGTAAACTCCATCGAAGGCTAAATAGGACCGCAAGACCAATAGCGAACAAGTACCGTGAGGGAAAGTTGAAAAGAACTTTGAAGAGAGAGTTCAAGAGTACGTGAAACCGTTCAGGGGTAAACCTAAGAAACCCAAAAGATTGAACGGGGAGATTCATCGTCAGCGGAGCTGGCTTCGCGTCGGTGGGCGATGACCCCGCGGCGTGTTCTAAACGGCACGCGCGCGCGGGCACGCTACCATGCGCCGATGTCCGGTTTTCCTCGTCGTGCACTTCTTCTCTGGTCGCGACCCGCTGGGTGTCGGTCAACGGCCCGGGTGCGGTAACTGTCGCGTCGCTTGTAAAAACGGCGCGCGGCAAACCCTCGGTCGCCCNACCGGCTGCCCGGCGGTACACGCACGGTATCAGGCCGCACCAACCGTGCGTTGAGAAGTAGTCGGGCGCGCGCCACGGTTAAATTCGGCGGTAACGGACTTAGCGCCGTCCCCGATCCTGGCGCGTTCGCGCCGCACGTGTCTAAAGTAGACCTTTGACTGGCCTTGCAAACGTCTCGCGCGCTCTCGGGCGTTGCAAGCCCGATACCGGTCGGCGACGCTACTGCTTTGGGTACTCTTAGGACCCGTCTTGAAACACGGACCAAGGAGTCTAACATGTACGCGAGTCATTGGGACTAGCGAGAAACCTAAAGGCGCAATGAAAATGAAGATCGTTTCTGGTTGCCGATCGAAGGAGGATGGGTCGCGCGCGCACTACACACGCCGGCCCCGCAATTCCGGGGCGTCTCGTTCTCATTGCGAGAAGAGGCGCACCCAGAGCGTACACGTTGGGACCCGAAAGATGGTGAACTATGCCTGGTCAGGACGAAGTCAGGGGAAACCCTGATGGAGGTCCGTAGCGATTCTGACGTGCAAATCAATCGTCGGAACTAGGTATAGGAGTAAAAGACTAATTAAATCATCTAGTAGCTGGTTTCCTCCGAAGTTTCCCTCAGAATAGCTGGCACTCGTGTTGAAAAACGAGTCTCATCTGGTAAAGCGAATGATTAGAGGCCTTGGGACCGAAACGACCTCAACCTATTCTCAANCTTTAAATGGGTGAGATCTCTGGCTTTCTTGAACGATGAAGCTACGAGCTCTCTTTAAATTGTCGGATCAGAGTGTCAATTGGGCCATTTTTGGTAAGCAGATCTGGCGCTGTGGGATGAACCAAACGCAAAGTTAATGCGCCCAACCCGACGCTTATGGGACACCATGAAAGGCGTTGGTTGCTTAAGACAGCAGGACGGTGGCCATGGAAGTTGGAATCCGTTAAGGAGTGTGTAGCACCTCACCTGCCAAAGCAACTAGCCCTAAAAATGAATGGCGCTGAAGCGTCGAGCCTATACTCTGCCGTCAGCGGCAAGTGGGACGGTCGAGTTTGCGCGTTTCGCGCGCGCGAACAAACCGTCACGAAGCCCTGACGAGTAAGAGGGTCGCGGCGGTGTGCGCAGAAGGGTCTGGGCGTGAGCCTGCCTGGAACCGCCGTCGGTGCAGATCTTGGTGATAGTAGCAAATACTCCAGCGAGGCCATGGAGGATTGACGTGGAGAAGGGTTTCGTGTGAACAGCCGTTGCACACGAGTCAGTCGATCCTAAGTCCCAGGAGAAATCCTATGTCAATGACGGCGTACGAAACTCGAGTGTCGAGAAGAAAAACTTTTGTTGTGTGCGCGTTGTGGATTGTGTTTCTTTTTTTTTTTCTTTTAAAAAAAGAAAAAAGAAAAAAGGAACGAATCAATCACACAAAACAAACGCGCACTAACAAAGAAATAAAACAAAAGACACACGCCCGTCGGCCGAAAGGGAGTCCGGAACCCGGCAGCGGAACCGCATACAATTCGGGCCCTCGTAAGAGTGTTCGTCGGGGTAACCCAAACTGATCTGGAGACGCCGTCGGGAGATCCGGGAAGAGTTTTTTTTTCTGTATAAGCGCTTGAGTTTCCTGGAAACCTCTAGCAGGGAGATAGGGTTTGGAACGCGAAGAGCACTGCAATTGCGGCGGTGTCCAAATCTTCCCCTCGGACCTTAAAAATCCAGGAGAGAGCCACGTGGAGGTGTCGCGCCGGTTTGTACCCATATCCGCAGCAGGTCTCCAAGATAAAGAGCCTCTAGTTGATAGAATAATGTAGGTAAGGGAAATCGGCAAATTAGATCCGTAACTTCGGAATAAGGATTGGCTTGGAGGAGCGGAGCGTGTCGGGCTTGGTCGGGAAGCGAGTCTGGCTGACGTGCCGGGCCTGGGCGAGGTGAACGCGACCGGCGCGCGCGCTCCCGCCGAGCTCGGTCCCGTGCCTTGGCCTCCCTCGGCTCTTCCTTGCTGCGAGGCTTCCGTGGCGGCGCGAGCCGTCGTGGTCGTTCTCTTCGGCCGCCATTCAACGCTCAGCTCAGAANTGGCACGGACTAGGGGAATCCAATGTCTAATTAAAACAAAGTATTGCGATGGCCCTCGCGGGTGTTGACGCAATGTGATTTCTGCCCAGTGCTTTGAATGTCAACGTAAAAAAATTTAAGGAAGCGCGGGTAAACGGCGGGAGTAGCTATGACTTTCTTAAGCGGTAGCTAATGTTTCGTCATCTGAATAATGACGCTATTACCTTAAAGGTAGCCAATTGCCTCGTCATAAGTTAGTGACGTTTTGAAGGTAGCCACATGCTTTGTCATATTAATGACATAAAATGTAAGCGGGGCGTCACCTCGCTAGACCATCCAAGGAAGACTGTGCCACAGTGCCGGTAGCAAAAATGCCTTGCCGGCATTACCTCCGGATTGGCACGTCTCGGGCCGATTTCCAGGCGTGCCTGTGCGTCGGACGAGGGCTGACTTTTAAGTACGCGGTGAGAGACTTGCGGACTTTGTATCAGCAAATACGAAGATGGCAAGCGTCCCGACTCTCGCCGGTGGAAATGGGTAAGTCCTCTAGGTAGACGCTCAGGTAGGAACCGGCCCAAGAGCGCGAGCTGCGTTGGCTGCGTATCGGGACCGTAGCTGGTGTAGTAAGCGCTAAGACACTCGATCTCTTTTAAGGAGTTGGTCCGATGTGGCCAGGCGGGATGCATCCATCCTTAAGAGCGGACAAGTACCAGGGCCGACTTCCACTATTGCCTATAGGGAAGCGCTTTGTGCTCTTCCTTTATTTTATCAAAAACACCACGTCGCACGGAGTCGCTTGGGTGAGCTTTGTGTTCTCTTGCGCTGCCTGTGATCGTGAGAGGTGGCGCTTCGTTGTTGATAGTGCATATAAACTCTATGGGGCTTGCCGCTTGGGAGAGTTATGGTTGCTTACTTGGGTCCGGTAATGCGCAAAACAGAGCCCTAGAGGCTCCCTCGGTCTCTCCCGACCAAGTCGACAACCTACCTCCTCGTGGTCCCGCTGGTAACATCTTTGACGGCTAAATGGTTGNTCGGCGCTCCAGGCGCGTCAGGAATCGGTGGCAGTATATGGTCCCAAGGGAGAAGCAGCGGCTTACTAACCAGCCGGTTGCTGGCGACGACTCGGATCAATTACAGACTGCCCATTGGGCTACCAGGCCTTCCTGGGAAGTCACGGAACATAGCCAATAAAACAGGCCCGGTGGGCATAATACATGCAAGTTAGCAAAAACTGACTTGCCAGCCAGTTTACCTAGGCAAGCTAATGGACCATCAATATCCGACCATCTTTTGCCTGGAAAGGACAAACACAGTCTCGGAATGGTGCAGCCGTAGATGGCCCAGAGGAGCGCTTGACTCGACGCTGCTAATACTCATATAAACAAAAGTTAATATGAGTAGTTTGGATAAAAAAGCTTCGAAGGCGTGTGGCTTAGCTCGCGTTTCCGGCGAGTCACCTGCTGTTTATGTGGCAAAAAAGCGAGGAGACGCGAATAGCGCTTTATAGCTACCAGGAGCGCTATCGAAAAGGCGATAGAAGCTAATACCTTTATTAGAGCACACAACTCTAACAATACGTGAAGACGCAGCGTATCCAAAAAGATGTCCAGGGTGTCAAAATAAAGAACCTCGAATTGAGTGTATGAATGCGAAGTTATTCAACAATCACATACTTAAAAAGCATCCAGGTGTGGCACTGAGGTGGGAGTGCTTAACCTGCTCTAAAACCTTCGCAAAACTGCATGCACTACGGTGTCATGCACCAAAGTGTCCCTCAGAACAACAATGAGGACGCCTTTAAATGTGATTTGTGCGGTTTAAGCTTCGCAACCAAGAGTGGTCGTTTACAACACGAACGACATGCGCATCTCAATTTACGGAATGCAAGGAGGGCTGCCGAGGGTGAACCTGCAGGTCACCCGGATCGTAGACCCTCAATATGGACAGTTTATGATTTAGCGCGACTGCGCACCTTGAGTGATGAGTTTAAAAACGAACGTCACATAAATATAAAACTCATGGAGTTTTTCCTTGGTAAAACAAATAAGCAAATAAGTGATGCCCGCAGGTGTCTTTTAAGCCTAGAAATAGTAGAAACTGCTATTGTCGACGAAGCTGAGGCTGTCGGTGTTGCTGGCACATAATGTGAGGATGCGTCACAAGTGACACGGCCATTGGAGCTGGTCCTCGTGGCGCCTATTACCGAATCCTCTAATAAACTCGACGAGAAGCTAATAGATCGACTTATCAATGCAGTCAAACTTGAATGCACCCTGTCACACAAATGGAGGAATTGGGCGGAGGAATTAACAAGCCTCGCCAAAAATGAAGTTGAGGGCTCTGCCTTTGATGATTCTTTATGACAAACTTATTGAGATTTTGTCCTATAAGTCGGAAAGTACGCTACCTGAGAAGCAAAAAACACGGCACAGATCTAATAGAAACAAGCAGCCTAATAGATTTCAGCGAAGAAAGTTCGCATATGCTAAGTGTAGGAATCTAATGGACAATTGTCCAAGCAAGCTGGCTGATATTGTTGTGGCAAATGATTTGTCTCTCCTGCAAACCCACAAACCACCTGGGCTAGTAGAAACAAGAGACCTACATAAAAATCTATGGGGTACGCCGGACCAAATTCTCCGGACCAAAAATATGTGCAAAAATGTGTCCAGATTCCTAGTGTTTCTAAGAGATAGTAGATATAAGCGTAACCAAAAAAAAGGAAGAGAATTGTAATATATGATGTAAAAGAAAGAGAGAGAGAGAGAGAGAGAGAGAAAGAGAAAGCGTACATTTATTAGGCGCTCTGGAATAAAATCCCCTCAAGCGCACAAGGATTTACAATTGTGCGTACATAAGAATAATCAAAAACCAAAAAACAAAAAATACAAAAATACAAAAATAGTATAATAAAAATTAAAACAAAAAAATAATAAAATATTGTGACGGGGCTAGCCCCGTCACCTGTATATATGTATATACCGTATTATTAGTAGTTTATATTATTTCTTTTTCTATTATCATGGGTGACACTCTATTGACCACAGTACGATTCGACACCGCTCGATTTGACACAGATTTATTCGACACCAAATTATTCGACACCGTACGATTCGACACGAAATTATTCGACACCGTACGATTC
>NW_018020901.1:107514-110395 GCF_002006095.1 Pseudomyrmex gracilis | reverse complement strand
AATCGTACGGTGTCGAATAATTTCGTGTCGAATCGTACGGTATCGAATAATTTGGTGTCGAATAAATCTGTGTCGAATCGAGCGGTGTCGAATCGTACTGTGGTCAAACGGAACCCGCCCATTATCATTATTGTCATTATTATTACTATTATTAATTCCGCATTTTTGGTATTCTTTTTATTCTATCTTGATTCATTATATTATATTCAGTTACTACATATCAGCATGTGTTCATTATGTTCCCGTCCTCGCGTCGTAATATAGCAAATAATATAGTTCCGACCGTTCCACGCGTCAAGCGACAGTTCCGTATACCGAGCTATATTACAAGCCATGGAAATATAGCATAGAAGAACGCACGTGGACCTGTGCCCGTGCGACAGGGCACAGGTGCGTGATTAGCGCGCAAACAACCGCATACCGCACGCCGACCCCGGACGGATCATAGGCTGCTCCGGGGTATAAAAGCCGAGCGATTTCGGCAGTCGGGACCAGTTCCTTCTCTCGAGCTCGAGGCGTTGTCTTGGGCTAGAGAGATCCTCCGGTGCTAGAGGCGTTGTCTCGAAACACCATCATCCGATCCTCCGGTCGAGGCGTTGTCTCGAACACCACTTTCTGGCCATCCGGCCGAGGCGTTGTCTCGGCAGAACTCGGTGCTAGAGGCGTTGTCTCGAACACCATCCTGACTTTCCGGTCGAGGCGTTGTCTCGACAAGACCTGGTGCGAGAGGCGTTGTCTCGAACACCATCCTGATCCTCCGGTCGAGGCGTTGTCTCGACAAACCCGGTGCTAGAGGCGTTGTCTCGAACACCACTTCCTGGCCATCCGGCCGAGGCGTTGTCTCGGCAAGCTCTGGTGCAAGAGGCGTTGTCTCGGACACCATCCTGACCTTCTGGTCGAGGCGTTGTCTCGACGATAACCTGGTGCGAGAGGCGTTGTCTCGGACACCATCCTGACCGTACGGATTGAGGCGTTGTCTCGATCCTTTCCGGCACTTCGGTGCACACCGTTTCCGTCGGCTCCACGAGCCCGGAGATTCAATCGGCCGTTGTCACTGCCACATCAATAAACAGTCGTTCTCACGACTCAAACGGCCGTTGTCACTGCCACATCAATAAACAATCGTTCTCACGACTCAAACGGCCGTTGTAACCGCCACACCAAAAACAGTCGTTCTCACGACTCAACCGGCCGTTTTCACGGCCCGGAACATCTCCCAGGGTACAGACCTTCCCCGTGTACATAGACCCCGTAGTGTTAGGCTAGTTATAAGTCCGCCGTGCCGCCCTTGGTTTTCCGCCGCACCGATTCATATTCCAACGCGATCCGACTCGCCGCGAATCTTTCCGTACCGAAATCACCGCACCGATCAAATCGATACATATAAATATCCGTTGTAAATACCGCGCTAATCATATCCATTGTAAATACTATGATAAAGTGAATAAACCTCCACTACATTTCAGCATTCAATTAACCGAGTGTCGCAATTTCACGCCTTCCCCTCCCCGATCCTTGGCGCTGACCGAGCTGTCCGGCAGGCGGAAGGCCGGGCGAAGCCAAAAGAAAATCGGCTCCGTTACAAAATAAAAATAAAATACAAATACAAATAAAAAATATAAGATAAAACAAGAATATAAACAGAGCAGAAACAAGTGCGTCCGATGATTAGCAATCAATTGCAGAAGTGCTTGTCTTAATTATCAATCAAATATTTATAGAAGTAGTACTTGAATTCGTTTATTGAGCGCGCATTTTGAATGGTTGACGGTATCCCATTCCAAAGCTTTGACGCAGTAAATTTAAAGGAATGTTTATATATTTCCGTTCTGCAAGATGGTAGAGATAGAAGATCATCCGCAGCTCTGGTTTTCCTGCATGACTCCGCTTTCCGAAAAGTTAGATCATTATACAATGGTTCCGGTTTTCGACTCTTGATGATATTGAACAGAAGGCACCCCACAAAAAAATTTCTTCTTGCATCTGCCTTAAGCCAATGCAATTTTTTATAAAAAGGCGTTATGTGCTCATATCTCTTAATGTTAAAAGCAAATCTAATGCAGGCATTCATAGCTCTGTACAGTTTTAGATTGAGTTCAGCAGTTATGTCAGTAAAGGCAGCACAACAGTAGTCCAGGTGCGGAAAGATAAGCGAAGTTATCAGATTTATTTTGAGTCTGTCAGAGAGTAGGTTTTTTGAAATTTTAAGCTGATATAATTGTGTACGCATCTTATGTATACCACTAGTAATTTGTCTGTCCCATAATATAGTTTTGGAGATACGTACTCCCAGATATGTAACATATGTAGAAAAAGATACATTAGCATCACTAACTTTGATATGAGGCAGATCATTGATGTCAATAGAATTAATGTATCGTGCAGTACCAAATAGCTTGTGTCTAATTAGAGTTGAGCAAAAGTTTGTTCCAAACCGTCCAATTAACAATACATTTAATGTCTTTGTTGATACGTGAAATGCAATCACTCAAGTTCCTCATATCACTATGCAAGTATATTTGCAGGTCGTCAGCATAGAAATTATACTTGCAATATTGTATATTGCTAAGATCTGATATATAGATTGTAAACAGCAGTGGTCCCAAGACAGATCCTTGAAGAACACCCGCACTGACTTGGGCCGTAGAAAAAGTTACATCCCTAGTCTGATCACGTACTGCTTGCACTCTTTCCGTGAGATAGGAGACAATCCAGTTAAGTACTGATGTGGAGAAACCCATCATTTTAAGTTTACTTATGAGTATATTGTGCTGAACCCTGTCAAAAGCGGGTGATACTCTATTGACCACAGTACGATTCGACACCGCTCGATTCGACACAGATTTATTCGACACCAAATTATTCGACACCGTACGATTCG
>NW_018020901.1:98267-107114 GCF_002006095.1 Pseudomyrmex gracilis | reverse complement strand
TAAATCTGTGTCCAATAATTTTGTGTCCAATAATTTGGTGTCGAATCGATCGGTGTCGAATCGTACTGTGGTCAAACGGAACACGCCCGTCAAAAGCTTTAGAAAAATCGAAGAATATTGACACAGTGACTTTCCTGTTATCAGCAGCATGTCTAATGTCGTCTAGCATTCTGATGACACGTCTGACGAGTTTTTTCTATACGCAAACTGGTAGGGATCTAAATAGATTGTTTTCCGTCAAATATTCAATTATTTGGTCCAAGACTATCCTCTCGAGAGCTTTGGAAATAGTAGGCAAAATTGCAATGGGCCTGTAGTGTTGCACAGCCGTTGGATGTTTGATTTTCGGTATTGGAGTGATTAAGGCAGACTTCCAAATCTTAGGAACACTTCCCTTTATCAATGAAAAGTTGTAGATGTTCTCGAATACAGGCATTAGATACGGTAGCACTATTTTTATTACTCTAACAGAAATACCATCAGAACCAATAGCATTAGATTTAATTCTGGCAAAGGCCTTCGTAATAGTTGCAGGTAGCACATATTAAAAAAATAATTTGTTTTTGTCAAAGTCATCCTTCAAAGAGCAATTTACATAAGTTGGTTCCAAAAAGTCAACATTTTGCAAGTCAGTTGTGCCTGCAAAGAACAAATTGAGTTTGTCAACATTGCAGATAAGGAGTTTAGTACTCTTTGCCTTAATCAAACCCAGATGTCTTAACCTGCTCCACATTAAATTAGGATTGTCACGCTGGTTGAAAACAGATAAATAATATTCTTTTTTAGCTGTACGGACAATGTTTTGAACATAGTTTCTCATGACTCTGAAATTCTCGTAGCTTGCACAATTTCTGTTTCTGCGCCAAGCTCGCCAGAGTTTGTCTCTTTGTTGCTTTGCTCTTTTTATTTCATCAGGTAATCACGGCGCTGGTAGGTTCTTAAACTTAATTCTTCGCAGAGGTGCATTCTTATCTAAATAACGTATGAGAGTATGATTAAGAATGTCCACTTTTTCCTCTATGTTAGTAGATGTTAACAAGTCAGTCCAGTTGTGTCCACTAATTTTCAAAATAAAAGCTTGCACATTAAAATTTTTAAAGTTTCTACATCTTATAGTTCTTGGAATGCGACGCTCAATACATACTTTATATGTAATTGTAATTAGATCATGTGCAGAGAGAAAAGGAACTGCTATCTTACCGAAATGTTTAAGTTTTGATGCATCATCCACAATGCATAAGTCAATAAAAGTGCTAGAGTTCTTTAAGTGATGCGTAGTTCCAAAAGGCACTAGATACATGCTAAAAAAAATTATAAATGTGGATAGTTGCACACTGTTGTATGTGTTCACAGCCATATCAGCATTAAAATCTCCAAGTATTATAGAATGGCAGAAGCCCATCTGCAGATCGAGAAATAAATTTTGAAATTCTTGTATATAACCGCAATTAGGAGGTCGATAAACCACAGCCAAAAGAAGATTAGATGCATGTTCAGTGCCAATTTTAACCACGATGAACTCGGGTTTGCGAAGGTTATCCTCTGTAGTAGATTGCTCTATTATACTACAAATAATAGAGTCGCGCAGATAGAGTCCAACTCCGCCACCCTGACGTCCAGTCCTATCACATCTGTGCAGAGTGTATCCCGGTAAAGCAACCATGCTATCTGAGATTTTCGGTTTGAGCCAAGTTTCCAATAGACTTATAATGTAGTAACAAGAATTAGCAAAGAAATGACTAAACTCATCAAAATGTTGCCACTAAGGACTGACAATTGACATGACATATACATAAGTTCTCAGATTCATATTTAAAAACATGTGAATTATCCATAGTTAGTGTTGGAAATTCTGTCTTTAATTTTGTTGCTTAGTATAGGACATTTCTTCGCATCAAAAGCAGAATGTGTATTATTAACTATTGCATTTTTTGTGTTTCGACTGCAGTTGCAACATTTAGGAGTCAGTTCTTTGTTATTGCATGCTTTCATTTCATGTGGACCCGAACAGTGTCCACAGATGGAGTCAGATCCACAATCTGTAGCGATGTGCCCGAAAGCAAAACACTTATAACATTGCACCATTCTAATATGATCTGCAAAATTACAAGCAGAATATCTCAAAAAGATCTTGTCATTACTTAGCAGTTTATGACGAATTTCAGGCGCAACCTCTAACACACAACTTGTGTAATGCTTTCCAACTTTAGGCTTGTAAATATATATTACTTTTACGTCCGAAGTCACATCACCATCAAGGTTTTGCGCAATGAGCTTCTCTTTTATCTCTTTCGAAGTCATTTCTATAGGAACTCCGTGTACGATAAGTCTCGGATTTAGTTTGATGTTCTCAATCACTCTTAAACCTTCCCTAGCCAGGTCAGGATTTGCTTTTATTTTGTCTATATTCGGAGCTACTGCCTCTATTCTGATTCCATTGTTGCGTGTATTGGTTACCTTTTTTACTTTCAGTGCACAATCGGAGGGCTTTAAAATTCTACAAACAGTTTCTCTAGTTATCTGCGATGAATTGTATTTGATTATATTTTTTTCATCCGGCATGATTATGAAAGCTGTAGTTGTCGGAACTTCAAAGATAGGTCCACGAGAGATCTGCACCCTTGACCGATCTCCCGATGCAACCGATGCGTATGTCCTAATCGCAGGTGCCGGAGCGTTAATTTGTGACGCACTAGGAGAGCAAGTTTGATTCTGACTTTCCTTTAAACTATAGATAGCTGTCCTCAAATCCTCAATTCCACTGTCCATCGCTTCACGAGTCCATCTTTCCTCTAATAAACAAGTGAGAGTCGTTGCAATCTCAATAAATGCCTCCTTGCAATACCTAACTGCTGACTCGAGCTGCACTTTTTTGTCAGCAGTTTTTTTGCTACTGGCTTATTTTTCATGGTATCATGATGAGTATTTAGTGACGCTTTTAAAACATTAATTCTATTAATGCTAATAGAATCGATTCTGTTTGCACCCACATCGGACGCACCTGAGGTGTTAGATAACACAGATGACGTAGATGTTTTCCTTCTCGATTCAGATCTGTTGACGCTGCCGCTCACAAGGCCACCGCTATTAGTGATTTTGCTATTTGCCAGAAAGTTCCCTTTCCTCATGTCGACACATGCGTTTGAAGAACCAGCCAAACCGTCACAGACAGGTCGAGGAAGCCACACGCGACTTCGGAAAAAATGATCTAGATTTTACCAGCCAACCAACGGAGTCAATCAGAAAGTATACAGGAAGCAAGCGGATAGCTCTACATGTATGCTCCTCTATAAAATAAGGCCCCGAAGGGCATAAAGCGGCAGAAAATGAGCACAGAGCACGAGACAAACACGTCAATCTGTATACTCACGTGAAGAGAGAGAGAGAGAGAAAGAGAAAAAGAGAAAGAGAGAGAGAGAGAGAGAGAAAGAGAGAGAGAAAGAAAGAGAGCGCAACGAGAGTAATTGCAAACATCATTTTGACAAGTATACGCTTGTGTTGGACATATTTTAACACAATCGGAGTTTTGTGATAATAACTGTGAATAAACAATAAAACGGCAAAGTTTAATGCGCAATACGTAAAAATGCTGCATTTAAACGTGACCCAGTGATGAAAGATCTGGCAGGCTAGCATCAAGAGCACCAAGGTGGTGGGGGCACGCACACAAGCGAGAACCGCTGTCCGTGTGCGTGACGTCACGCTTGGCTGTTCGGCTCGTGGAAGAGTGCGGACATACTATGTTCCGTCTCCTTTTCATCAAGCCTGCTATGCGAACAAGCACTAAGGGTAGAAAGCAACGTTTCACGTTGCGCGCTTGCAGCGTATGACAGCGCAAAATGCTTTTCCAAGACTTACAGTCTTGGAAAAAGTACATAATATTATTGATAAGGATGAGTTAAACATCTCAAGATGCATTTATATTATTACATTTGCATTAGTTCTTAATATAAGTTAACTGTGATAATTTGAAAGTTTTTAGAATATTGAAAAACATATAATATATAAATAAACTATTTTATTAGTATTAATAATTTTTCTATATTTTTAATTTGTAAATCACAAAAAGAATCTACAATTTACAAATGCACAATTCTAAAATATTTAATTCTTATAACATATCATATAAATATAATATATTAATTTATTGAATTTCGTATAATATAAATTAAATATTTTGAGATTATATGTCTGAAAAATGTATATTCTTGTCATAATTTACACAACAAAAATATATAAAAAAAGAACACTAATAACTTTCAATATTTAAAACACTTTTGAATCCTTTCAGTTAGCTCATATGTAATAATTCCTGAAAAAATATAACGCATCTAAATGTTTTACTATCATTAATAATATTACTTCTTCCAAGACTGTAAATCTCGGAAAAAAATATTAATATATAAATATTGTACATATTTTTATCAAAATGAACAGTTTTTGAATCTGACATGGCTTTATATAATAGTAATAGAAAAGCTTCTTTTACGAAGTCACTCTTTACACACAATTTTTATTTAAAAGATAAATATATAAATATATAAATAGTGTACGTCTTTTAAATAAAAATTGTGTGTAAAGAGTGATTTTGTAAAAGAAGCTTTTGTATTACTATTATGTAAAGCCATGTCAGATTCAAAAACTGTTCATTTTGATAAAAATATGTACAATATTTATATATTAATATTTTTTTCCGAGATTTACAGTCTTGGAAAAAGTAATATTATTAATAATAATAGTAAAACATTTTAAGATGCGTTATATTTAATTCATATTATACAAAATTCAATAAATTAATATATTATATTCATATGATATGTTATAAGAATTAAATATTTTAGAATTGTGCATTTGTAAATTGTAGATTCTTTTTGTGATTTACAAATTAAAAATATATAGAAAAATTATTAATACTAATAAAATAATTTATTTATATATTATATGCTTTTCAATATTCTAAAAACTTTCAAATTTTCACAGTTAACTTATATTAAGAACTACTGCAAATGTAATAACACAAATGCATCTTGAGATGTTTAACTCATCCTTATCAATAATATTATGTACTTTTTCCAAGACTGTAAGTCTTGGAAAAGCATTTTGCGCTGTCATACGCTGCAAGCGCGCAACGTGAAACGTTGCTTTCTACTCTTAGTGCTTGTTCGCATAGCAGGCTTGATGAAAAGGAGACGGAACATAGTATGTCCGCACTCTTCCACGAGCCGAACAGCCAAGCGTGACGTCACGCACACGGACGGCAGTTCTCGCTTGTGTGCGTGCCCCCACCACCTTGGTGCTCTTGATGCTAGCCTGGCAAATCTTTCATCACTGACGTGACCGAGATGTCAGTCGGGAAAACAAGTTTCCGAGTAGCAGGACTCAGGTCGTGATTTATTCGATTCTCTACACATTTCGAATTCGTCATATTGTCTAAGTAATAATAGTATTTATTTCTCGNTTCTGCAATTTTATATTAAAATCGTAGTTTTGTTTAGCCGCGAGTATAATGTTTGCGAAAATTATGTGAAAAAAAGAAAACTAGAATGAAAATTATTAAATAGTAAAATTTGCTACGCAATGTGTAAAATATGCGTGTCTTTTGGTATTCGAGGAATGTTTTTCTTGTTATTTTGACGCTCAAGTCTCAAGAAACGGCAAGATCACGTGTAGCAAATATGTACATAATGTATTTATTTAATTCTACACATTTAAGATACTTCTATATATTTTAATAATATAAATTGTCCATCCTTTTTTGTACAAAATATTTTTCTTGGATATTGCGATCGACCGAAAAAGAAAAAGAAAACGAGAATAAAAATGTAAATAAATTTTAAATTTTTTATGCAATGTGTAAAATATACGTGTTGTATTGTTAAACAAGTATACGTTTTTGTTGTACATATTTTAACGCGATCCGAGGGTTGTATGTGATAAACGGTAAAGTTTAATACGCGATGTGTAAAAACTGCATTTGGAAACGGCCGATATTTTTTTTTTTTTTTTGACTTGTTTAACATCAGTCGAGAAAAAAAATTAACGCGTTCCAACAAGGATGGCCGTGATTTATTTGTTCTACACATTTAAGATTCGTTATATTGTCAGAGTAATAGCATATTCTGTTATTAAGTTAGAAAAAAAGAGTTATGATTTAAGCGGGTAAAATTTCGATTTTACCCTTCTTCTTTATTGTTGGTGTGAATCATATAACAATTTATTTAAAACTTGTAAAGAGTAGAATGATATTTAAAAGAAAATTAGCAGTAACAATAGAAATACTTATCATGCATTTTCTATTATTTTTACCAGAAAATGGGAAAGTAATACTAGCAAACAAATTTAATCTACGTGCTGTACAAACGACTAAAGTGTCAGTAGGTGGACAATTGTATAAAGTAATGAATGTTATACTTAATAATTGACGTATTGAAAACAGTCATTATACAAGTATGTGTACAGATGGAAAATNGAGCTGGCTCAGAATTGATGATATGCAAATTTACAAAACACCACTGGCCTAAAGGTGCTACAAATGTTATTCTTTTCTTGGAAAAAATAAAGAAATAAATATTGTATTAAGAATTCAGAAAAAAAGAGAATAGAAAAGAAGATGAATTTGAATATAAACGTATATTCTACAAAATGTGTGATATCTCGAAAAACTTACCTTCTTAAAAAAGGTAAAAGAAGGCGCCAAGTACACGCCAAACAAACAAAATATAAAACAAAAATAATATTACTATTCATATTCTTTCTCTACAAAACCTGTTGTACAAAAGAAGTGATATCAAAAAGTAGCACCAAGTACACTTGTGGTATTAAAAACATTTATATAAAAAATAAAAAGTATAAAATCATTGTATCAAAAGTTAGACTTTGCTTTTTGTAAAAAGTTAAAACATAAAAAATAATTAAGGCAAACAAAACTTGGCGTGGCTGCATCTCAGTTAGTAAATAAAATGTGTTTATCATGAACGTGTGCATGAATCTGATGATAACTAATCAGAAATGTTTCATTAAATAACAATTTCTTTTGTNAAGCATTATTGGTATACATAAGTTGGGGAAAAAGAAATATATTATTTTCTCGGTAGATGGCTGTAGTGATCGATATTTCGTAAAGTATCGATCAAACAATTTCAAGTTTATGCTCGTTGTCAAGGTGACATTTCACACTAAAAAAATTCTTCTGCTGTTTTTTGTGTGTTCCAGTCAGTGGTGAGTTACAGGGTGTTAACAATGAAAGTCAACAAAGAGAAAATTTGGTACATTTTACAGTTTTTCTTTGATAAAGACGAAAATGCAAGCTAGGCCGCTGAAATTGTGAATGGTGTTTATGGTGCCAATACTGTAACAGCTAATTACGTGCAATTTTGGTTTCGTCAATTCTATTCAGTCATTTTTGATGTTAAAGATGCACCTCGCACAGGCAGGCCCGTCGTCGAAAATGTTGATAAAATCACAGAAATAATCAAAGTTGACCGGCATGTTAGTAGTCGTAGCATTGCCCAAGAGCTAAAGATCGACCATAAAACAGTTTTAAACCATTTGCGCAAAGCTGGATTCAAAAAGAAGCTCGATGTTTGGGTGCCACACCAATTAACACCAAAAAACATAATGGATCGAATTTCCATCTGCGAAGCCTTGGCCAAACGGAATGAAATCGACCCATTTCTTAAACGGATGGTGACTGGGGATGAAAAATGGGTCACATACGACAATATTGTGCGAAAACGATCGTGGTCAAAGCGTGGTGAAGCAGCTCAAACGGTGGCCAAACCAGGACTAACGGCCAAGAAGGTTCTACTGTGTATTTGGTGGGACTTGGAAGGAATCATTTATTATGAGTTGCTTCCGTATGGCCAAACACTAAATTCAGATCTCTACTGTCAACAACTGGACAGTTTAAAGCTAGCGATTGACCAGAAACGGCCAGAATTGGCCAAAAGAAAAAGTGTTGTGTTCCATCAGGACAACGCAAAGCCACACACGTCTGTAATGACTCGCCAGAAACTCCGGGAGCTTGGTTGGGAAGTTTTAATGCATCCACCATATAGTCCGAACCTGGCACCAAGCGATTACTACCTTTTTCTCGCATTGCAAAACTTCCTGAGTGATAAGAAATTGGGATCAAGAGAAGATTGTAAAAATCGATTACTAGAGTTTTTCGCCAATAAGGACCAAGACTTTGATGAGAGAAGCATTATGAAGCTACCTTTAAAATTGCAACAAATTATACAATAAAACAGTGCATATTTGACCCAAATCGGACAATCCAAAACATCTTAAATAAAGTTTTGAATTTCACGCAAAAATAATGGATTTCTTTTTCCCCAACCTAATATTATATACGTAATAGGTACTTGTGTTTTAATGTTGGATATTATTATAATAAATTTTTTGTAATTCTCATATTTTTTAGCATATTTAAACAAAGTATTATAAATACTTCAAGTAAAATATAACAAATTTTGTGTTTTTATGTACACATAAACTTAATCGTCAATGTAGAAATAAAAGATTTATTTTATATAAATACTTTTAGAGAAAGCATTGTTCTCTCTAAACCAGACGAAGAAAAGTAAAAATCTTATCAAAAGTTTGTATTTGCTTAATGTAAGAACTATCTCACTTTTAGTGCAATGCTGACTGTTTGGTTTTTTATGTGAATAAAAAAACGCGCTAATAAAACACGTTTGAATTAGGTTGTGACCGGACGGGACTGTGTTTCGTGTACTGACTTTCGGTCGCCACCTACTTTAACCAACCAAGTAGGAAGGATATGACTTTCTAGTCTGTTTTAGGAACGGACTCACCAGACAAACTAGATCCGATTTTGTCACCCTC
>NW_018020901.1:84732-95493 GCF_002006095.1 Pseudomyrmex gracilis | reverse complement strand
AGTAAACTAAAATAAAACTAAAGTTCTTTCGACTGATTGTCTTTTGAATTTCACGACGTCGTCTCCTACTCCGTGCTGGAGCCCGACTCCGTTCTTCGACTGCCTGGACTTTGACGGTGCATCCAGACACCCTCCACGGCTGAACCAGTTACCGCGGCGTCAAAGAGACCGTCAGTTGACGTCGCTGGTCGCTCAACCAACTGTTCCGTTGTAGCAGTCTCCGCTCCGCCGATGACAGGGATAGCCCCAGCTGGTGACGGTGACAAGGTTAAGTTAGGTTTCGGTTCAGCAACGCCAAGTTTTTTTGCCTTAATTATTTTTTATGGTTTGACTTTTCACAAAAGGCAAAGTCTAATTATTAATACAATGATTTTATACTTTTATATCGTTACTGTATTGTGAAGTTTGTGCACAACGTTTCATATGCAATATTTTTTTGAAACTTTGCTAAACATATAGTCGGATTATTGCCAAAATCAGATACCTAAATTATTTTATCATTTTTTGAGTTGAGAAATACCACAAATGACATTGTTTTGTGAGATTTATTCTCCTGTTTGTTAATTATATCATTTTTGTAATTTCTTAACTCAAATAATGATAAAATAATTGAGTTTTCTGATTTTAGCAATAACATTTTTCACACTTGTATATATATGTACATACAAAATATATACATATATTTTTTTTATTTATTTATAAAAGTTATATTTTAAATATCTTTAAAAGTTTTATAATATTTATAAGTTTTTACTTACTTATAAAATACGAATACATTTAAAAATATTTTCATGTATACATCTATGAATACTATTTATTCATAAATTTTGATGTTCTCCTTTTCATCTTGACCTGTAACAGATAGATTCAATAGTTGTGGAAAATATATTTTGACAAAAATATTATTTATATGTATTATTAATGCATATTTATATGTATTATTAATACATATAAATAAAAAATATTCTTGTTGTTTCTCTTACATTTGATGTCTAGTTTTGGCGTATTTAAACCATGTGGATACATGGTCTTGAAAGTTTCTATTGGTATACATAGGAAAATGCATTTTCTTATTGCATCTATAAATATTATAACAATATAAAGATTATATATTTTTATAATTAAAAAAAAAGAACTTAAATAAGAAATATAAAATTATTTTTTTAATTTGTTTAGTTGACAAGAAAAATGGTACCAAACAAATGAAATGCATAACTTCCCTTTTTTTGCTGCAGCGCAGTCGGGAGTTAAAAATAAAAGTAAGAAAATCGTGACTTCTACATATTTTTTAAAGAATACATCTCTAAGAATACTAACATCTCCTTCGACAAAGTTTTAGATGCTATCTCATTCATTCTTCCTTCTACTTATTCTACATTCGACGATGTCATCTATAAGCAAACTTTCGGTACTCCTATGGGATCACCTTTGTCCTCTCTTATTGCTGACATTGTTTTGCAAGACATTAAAAATAAAGTTTTAAACAAATTTGATTTATTTCGGTTTTATTACCGTTATGTAGATGACATTGTCTTAGCAGCTCCTACACTTCTTATTAATGAGATTGTATCCTTGTTTAATTTATTTTATGATAAAATCAAGTTTACTACTGAATTGGAGGATAACCGTTTTATTAACTGTTTAGACTTATCTATTTATATTGTTAATACTAAATTATTTATTAATTGGTTCCATAAGAAGTCTTTTTCAGGCAGATTTTTATCTTATTTTTCTTACCATTCTTTATGCCATAAAAAAAGCACAATTTTTAGCCTTATTGATCGTGCCATTTTGTTGTCACACCCTACTTTTTACACTAAAAATATCATTCTTGTTGTTAATATCTTACTAAACAATGGTTATCCTTTAGATTTTATTTTTAATAACATTAATATCAGGATTAGTAAATTTATCACTAAAAAGATAAATAACTCCTTCAATATTGATTCTTTCATTACTGTTGACCGGAAGTTAATTATTTTACCATACATAAACAACATCTCAGAACATATTAGTATTATTTTTAGAGCTTCTGATGGTATTGTAGGCTACAAGTGTTTCAACAGACTTAATAGAATTAGTAAAGAACAGAAGGATACTATTACTCGTGATGCTCATAGCAATATTATGTATAAGATTTCTTGTATAAATTGTTGTGCATCTTATGTTGGTCAGACTAAGAGGCAACTTAAAACACGCATTAAAGGACATAAAAATGATATTTAAAAAACCTCCTTACAATTGTCGGTTGTTTCCAAGCATAGACTTGATTTCGATCATGATTTTGACTAGAACAATACAAAAAAAAGTTTAGATCATAAACCTAACTTTTACAAAAGATTGATTTCCGAAACTATATGTATTAAAGAACAGACTCTGGGTTTAAATTTAATTAATGACACAGACTTACTTGACCTCTCTTATTTTAATTTACTTGACAAATTTAAATCATCCGAATTTTAAACTTAACGGACTTACTCGTTTCAATTCGTTATTTGGGTAGGGATCTATATATATAAACTGTTGCCTCTGTCCTCTGTTCAATATTTGATCTTCGACTTCTGATTTGTGAGTTTATATCGTTACGTTTTATATTGTTATTGTGAAATTGTGCGGACTTTGAATTACATTGACTTTTTCAGAAAGTCTTACTAATATTACATCAAAATGGACTGCCATACATAAGATTTGTGTACTTTTTTACATCTTATTGTTATCTTCTTTGCGACATGGCGTTGTTTTCTATTCTTTTATACTGAAGAAGACTCAAGTAAGAGCCGAAACGTCTAAACTATATGTCATTTACACACACACATACATTCCTTTATGTGAATTTATATTAATAAAATCATAACATCTACTTGTTGCTTGATAGAGACCTTTATTCTAATTAGTATTATTTATTGTTAATTTTATACGAGCGACATTTTTATATTATATTATATTATACTTTTTAAAATTTCTATTGCACGTAATAAGCTCAATTGATAAATTTTTGCTTGCGTCCAAACCAAGAGCATTTAGATCCTACCTTATTAGTAAATAGTTTCTCCAATCCATTTTTAGCTTGAGCTTGTGGACAGTATTCCTTCCTAATAAATAGAAGAACATTTCATAAAAAGAAATAAAAACAGTTTATGTTTTGTGTAGCCTAAACCTTCAGTTTTAAAATATCCAAAATATATTTTATTAGTAAAAGAATTTACACCACTTGTTTTGATGCGGCTATATTTGTTCTCAAGTTAAAAACTTATCAAACTCTAATAATTTTTTATAGTTCTTAAAAAGTTTCGTAAAAATTATATTTGTCGTAATATTTGGATTTGTTGCAGCAGCTGCGTTTGAAGTAACATTTATATTACTTCAAAAGTCTAATTGTTTTAAAATTTTTTTTTGCTGTTCTACCATTTTTTTTATTGCCAAAACATTTTGTAATATTTTTAATATTACGTGACTATTTAAAAACTAATATTTGTCAAATAAATATTTTAGAAAAATTAAATAAAAAGTATAATTTAGTTTTCTATTCTAAGTTTGTCACATTTTACACGACTAGCTTCTTTAAGAAGATAACAACAAACATAACAATTTTAGATATTAACATTAATAATACCTGTTTGTAAATCTCTAATAATGTCATCAATTATATATCAATTAGAATTCTCACCTCTATTTGTAACAACAGCAATATTATTTTTTTGGACTAAACCAAAATATAAAATTTATCGCCTATCATTTTCGTTTTACACTTTAATTCTGAGAAATATACATACTTTCTTTGCCAACTTTATTTACTATTGCGGTTGAAGGACCATTTTTTATATCAAAATCACAATCTTCAATAATAACCATATGTTACGTACTAGAGACTCTACGGTCCCCTTTTTTCTTGCAACGCGACGCGCCAACGCATAACAAATTTTCCTTTTAGTAAATAATAAAAAGCAATAAATAATCCGAGCAGACCTCCTATCGTTTGGAGACTTAGACTCCAGACAATAGGAGAGCAAACGGAAATCACACTAGCGCCCGAAAAGATAAACCGCGCCTAGTAATAACCCAAAATTTTAAACTTATTGTTTAAACATCCTAAACAAACCCGGATATCTCCAAGCCAGGAAGAACACCGCTCATAAACCTTAGAACAGCCGGAGCAAATAGAATTCCGACGCCACGAATAATCTGCAAAAATTTTATTATAAACAAATAGCAAAAGGTCTAGGTGGCGTGATCGAAAACTAACACTCTCCTTTTTCCCTTCTCCGGAAAATCGGACAAGCCGACCAAGCCGAGAGATCGTCGCCGATCGGCGATCTCACGAAGTTTACCCGACCACTAACTAACAAATGGAAACTGGCAAAGCTCGACTGAGTTTTCCGATTGGGAGAGTCNTCGCTTACTCAAAATTGTATATAAGCCGGGACTCTCAGGATCGGAGGCAAATAGAGCCGCGGATTTGAGAAGTACCACAACGAGTGAGTGAGTGACAGTGAGTGCAGAATGTGAGATCTCAGAGTGAACTACTGTGCCGCAACAGCCTAGAACCTTTTATTAATCAACATCATTGGTTTGCAGCAAATAGTAAGTTCACATTGTAATTATTTTGTAACGACGCTATCGTTACGGCCGGGACCGACTATTCGTCCCGGCCCAAAAACGGCGCAAAGCGCCGAATAAACTTTGTAAAACTGCAACGTGTATCGCCCGCACCGCGCGCTCTCCGCGCCGACAAGCGGTCTGCGCGCCGCCCTCACTGCGCGCTTCCCGCGCCAACAAACGCCAGCTGATACCGCGCTTGCACCGCGCGCCCCGCCGCGCCACGAAGCGACAAGCGTGACAAACAAATTATTGTTTTCCGCGCAATTTGTCAACCCCGCCCCGCGGAAAACTGCGAGTATAAAAGCCGGGCCCAAAACCGAAGAGATCAGATCCGCTGGATCTCCGAATCTGGTGAGAAGCACCTAGGGAAGCTCCTTCTCGGTCGGGCAAACCGACAGCGACTCTAAGATTCGATCCTCATCGGGAGAATAAGTTTCTTATTCTCTCCGCCGGGTAAACCGGCATCCGCTTCGCTCCGGGGAATCTTGGATTCTGTGCCGGGTAAACCGGTATCTGCTCAACTCCGCGCCGGGGAATCGTAGATTTTCCGCCGGGTAAACCGGCATCCGTCCCATTCCGCTCCGGGGAATCTTTGATTCTGTGCCGGGAAAACCGGCATTCCTTCCGCTCCGTTCCGAATTTTTGATTCTCCGCCGGGAAAACCGGAAGTCGTTTTTTTTCCTTCCGGAGAATCGTGTATTTTCTGCCGGGTAAACCGGCCTTCCTTCCGGGGAATCTTGTATTTTCCGCCGGGCAAACCGGCTTCCGTTAGACCCGCTCCAAGGAAATCTTGTATTCTTCGCCGGGTAAACCTGCCTTCCGTTAGACCCGCTCCAGGAGAATCTCGTATTCTCCGCCGGGCAAACCGGCCTTCTGTTAGACCCGCTCCAGGGGAATCTCGTATTCTCCGCCGGGCAAACCGGCCTTCTGTTAGACCCGCTCCAGGGGAATCTCGTATTCTCCGCCGGGCAAACTGGCCTTCTGTTAGACCCGCTCCAGAGGAATCTCGTATTCTCCGCCGGGCAAACTGGCTTTCCGTTAGATCCGTTCCAGGAAAACGAGCAACCAACGGCGCTGCGCTACGCTTAGCAAAAAAGGCCGGCCGACCAGCGAAACTCAATTTTTGTAAGAAAACGTCTTTCCCGTGGTGTAAATATTTTCCGAACTTGTTTTGCGAAACTCCCTTTTTCTGGAACTCACTTTTTCGAAGTATCGTGACAATTCACTTTTTACGAAATATTGTAGGTCACTTTTCCAAGAACACACTTGTCAAGGCATTGATTGTAGAATTTACTGTGAACTTATTTCCTTTCTTTTTTTTTCATAAAATCTTATTTTTTTGTTTCTGTTTAAAACCTCACTGAGTCTACTCTACTTTACTTTACCCTGATCTCGACGAGCTATCGATCGAGATCTGACCCCGCAGCTAAATAATGAATTTAATACAGAATAACGGAGTAAGCTTCGACTGAAAAAAGTCAAACCGTTACAATTTTAATTCGGAGGTTCCACTGTTCGCGTACTTACCTCCCGACTTTGCGACTGATTTTCGGAGAAATCGAGAAAAATGGTTAAAATAAACGAATAAATAGACGCGCTCAGAAATCCGAATTTTTCGAAAGAGCTACTCACGATGCATAGCCGTTCCGGATGGCATTCGAATTTTTTGGAAGAGCTACTCACGATGCATAGCCGTTTCGGGTGGCGTCCGTATTATCGAAAGGGCTACTCGCAGTATATAGCCGTCTCGGGTGGCGTCCAAATTATTTCTTTTCTCTTCCTAAATCACGGAAACAAATAAGCCCGCTTATCTCCAAATATCAGTCCTAGAACTATGACATATTCAAATTTATTCCTATCATTAAATCTATCGGAACCTAAGAAATGAAACAAAACCGAATTTGCCAACTGACATAAGGAAATACATTTCTAAGATGATCTAAGTTGCGTAAACATAGATTAAAGAGGCTGGCTGCACTAAACAACTCGTATTCCCCCTCTCTCTCACACTTGCACTCTAGCTTATAGATTACTTTGTACGAAACAATTATGAGCTCCGTCATTGTATTAGTTTCACACCTGTATGTTAGTAATTTGCTAAGATTTCGATTTGTTTTTGTCTTTTTTTTATAAATATAACTACTTTATAATGTGTGGAATCAAACTAAAGAATTATTCTTTGATATCCTTCTTTCCGTAAAATCCACTCACTTTCTCGTTAAAATCGCTAAGTCCCCTTCTTGGTAAATGAGATTTGCGTCTCATACCTAAAAAGAGACCAACGAGTGAGTGTTCGCTAGACAGAGTAAGATCAGCGTACGCCGTTGACTTGTCGACGAATATAAACAAACTCGCTCGACTCTCTCACAGTGGGATTTTTGTGTCCACTGTAAAGAGAGATATGGAAAACGACGCGTTTACTGTTGCGTCACACCACAGCCCGACCATATCCATGGGCCAGGACGTAACAATTGAGTTCCTGCAAATTTGGTACTGCTTCATTATGAAGTAATTCATTGCTTGGATTTATAAAATAATAATAACACATTTGTAAGCGCGTGTGTGTCAAATATTGTTTATTATTCCGAAAATGTAGGTTAGGATAGGTTAGGTTGTGACCGGACGGACAGACTTTCATATGAACAATTACGGTCGCCACCTTTTTTTACCATCCAAGAAGGAAGGAATAAATGTCTTTGTTGCAGGCAACGGCCTCACAGGACGTGGACCTTTTCCTGGTACTGTCGTCTTTGTCGGGACTTAGACGGACACCCTGGACATTAAACGGCTAGCGTAGCTTCCACTCGGCAATAATCTGTTAACGGGTAAGTCAATGAACACACACACCGTGAGTTTCCTAATACAATACTCAAATGTTTTATTATATGATCGCACTTGGCTTACACTGTACACTTTGAATGTGTTTTACTAACTAATGTATACTAACAATGAGCTGCTCGATTATTATTTCTTCGTGAAATACGAACAATGCGTTTCCGAAGCTCAGGCAAAACTCTTAACAAAATTAGAAGGAGCGCAACACGTTTTCTTAACGACCGACTTGTTTGGACGTTTGTGCAAGACTCATCTGCGGCACGCTCGGCTTTTTCACGAAGGCTCGCTTCTCCCACCAGTCTGTCGCGCATGCGCACTCATCTATGAGAATGTATGTTTTCAAAAGTAAAAAATTTTGACACGAGTCGCTTATTTAATCATAAATAAGCGTTCCTGTTAAATTTTACCAACAATTGTACTTTCGCCTAAAGTTAGGTATTTAAGTTAACCTGAGCAAATTTTGACCACACGTGATTTTGGTCAGTCACGCATAATTCACTTTAGAAAAGTACATTCCCAACCTACCTCCAACTTTTCTTTTGTTTNAGGTGGAGTCAACGCTGAGGCAGGAGTCCCGCCGAACTAGGTATGTACAAACACAAACACTCTAATTGTGGCTAAATCTCAGCGAAGCACCTACACCTACGTAGATACGCACACTAACGCACACACAATTTCACGAACAATTAAACTTTCCTCCAGGGTTAGGTTAGGACATTACTTGAGGACCCGAGTCAGGTACCTAACACCCGAATTGTGGCTCAAACTTGGTGTGACACTTTACTGCTCGAAGATCATTACGCACGCAAACTATCTCGAACAACTGAGATTTTGACTGATGTTAGTTTCCGACAATGACATCGCACACGGGGTTAGTATTGAAAATTTTAATTGTGGCTGAAATTTGGTAACTCGTCTTCTCTACTGATGCTCTTTTCACCCACCGAGTTTTGCCAACAATCATACTTTGACGTTCACCTAACATTTGTAGTTTCGACGCTCAGCCGGTTAATATGGCAAAATTCCAACTGTGCGCGAAACTCGCACAATCGCGCGATCTACACCATATCTACACGCACGTACAATATCTGCCACAATTACGCATGTTCACTTTAGGTAATGTTATTCCTAGGTGGTATCTTGAAAATACTAACTTTACAATTGTGCGCGAAATTAATCGAGACGCTTTGACAACCAAATTAGGTTACACATCCCAAGTATCGCCAACAATTCTGACACCTAAGAAAACTTTTTATATTTTTTATATTTTTTTTTTTTTTATTTATTTTTCTTCTCGAGCTAGACCGTTCCCGAGTTTCGCATCGTACTTCAATTGATCTGCCCGGCCGTTGTAAACTTTACGTTCACCCGCCTTCTAATCGTTTTACCTTTTTAACTTAACCTTTTCGCTCCGGGGGTTTTTCCTTTAAAATTGACCTCGCATTTAAGCTAAATTGCGCAAATACGCATTTTCATTGTTTGACTTTCAAAGTTAATTTTGAAGGTCAAAGAAGTAACCAGGATTTTTTTCCTAAATTTAGTGCATTAAATTGACCTTATAAACATCTATTACGTTCGCTTTTCTTGTTGGTCCATATATGGACCAGTCCCGGAGCGAAAAGGTTAACCACTCCCTTTTACGTAGAGTCCGAGTTTCATCCGGGTTGCTTACTTGTCAAATCCGTGTTTGCTTACAAGTACCTACTTCCGAGTGAAGGAAACTGCAATTTCAAGTGTGGCTCAAACTCTACTGATCGTCATAACTACAAAAGCCTGACACATTGTCCAAGTTTGGTCAACAACTCCCAATCGCGAAGTTTTACTAACTTTCTTTTTTGTTTTAGGTGTCTGCAGTACTACTCCCCTAAAGAAGTGGATTTACCCGGGCATCGTGGGACAATAAACCAGGTGAGTATTAACTTCATTTCTATTACCTAATTTTTTTTATTCTTTTAGGAACAATTCTTCAATAGGTGATAAGTAATTTGGTGCAATCATGCTGACTTTGAAGTATATGTTAGGTTCAACCTAACCTACCACCTAACCTAAAACACCTAACCTTCGTCGAATTTCGAATTGTGGGCCAAATCTTGCCTGCACGCTTCAAACGTGTAAATAACTCGATTCTAGGAGTTGTACCAACAATTAAAATTGTTAATTTTACAAATATTAACGACATTATTAAATATCAGTTGGCAAATGACTTTTTCTACATAGGTAACTCAAAACAAAACAAAATCTTTTCACTGATTACTAACTTTAAAATAGGCTTTATGCACCCCGAATTAAAACTCTGTTATTACGCTAACAATAATATATACTAAACAAGTACACAAACGCGCATACCAAGAGTTTTGCTTGCTCTAAAAAATAAAAAATAAAAACAAAAAATAAAAAATAAAATAAAAAAGAAAACATAAAGTGTTTGACTTTTTACTTTTTTTTATTGTGACGGAAGTGACGGCGTCCGTGGCGATTGTTCTTCGCAATTTCCCGCCGTTCTTCCAAGCGTCGCCTCCGTACCGAACTCGGGTAAGCAAACCACGTTGCTGGGTGACCCTAGAGGAGCGCCCGCGCCCGGGATGACACTCCCGATGACCGACGGTGACAAGGTTGTGACCGGATTTATTATCACTGTATTGACTTTTACTCACTTTGTTACAGGTTCCACGGTCGCCAGGTGCTTGTTTCAGGACGATCCAGCACCGTCCTTTCTCCCCAGTCAATGTTTCTTTGTTCCCTATTATTTATTTTCAGGAAGGATCTCGGACCGGGTGAGTACACTAAACGTACCTTGTTATTGATATATGTATATATTTGTCCGTATACAAAATTATCACAAATATTGTTCGCTTAATTACATAACGCTTCTACAGCTACTACTACATACGTGTCTTTTTGGCCACGTATCTTTGAACGAGTTGTACAAACTTCTTTTAATTCGCGAAACTACTTGGTTGCACCAACCGATCTTCGCAAAACCCCGATTTCAACTAACTTCACCTTTCCTTCATCGTGTTCACGCCTGTTTTTTTAAGGCTTGTTTGCCACCGCGTGAACCTTTAGTTTCCCCTAGATACGTTCAATTTTTTGTCGTTTGATCAGAGAAAAGAATTCTAGTAACTTTTTTTCTAATCAACGTCATGTGTTTCCACACTTGCATGTGCATGTTGTACGTTCGCATGTGTCGTTCCAACTGTTTTCAATAAACCTCCGAGTCCTAAGGGAAATTCACGGGCGTGTTCCGTTTGACCACAGTACGATTCGACACCGATCGATTCGACACCAAATTATTGGACACAAAATTATTGGACACAGATTTATTCG